>NC_029792.2:127203928-127218063 GCF_000816755.2 Arachis ipaensis | reverse complement strand
AATTACATTTTTTTATTTTTAATATTGGATTAATAATGGTATTTTTTTAAATTATGATTTACTGTGGTATTTTTCTAAAATGGGGGATGATTTAATGTACGGAGTACAAATTGGACCGATTTTTAGTTACATAAATTGGACCGTCCGATTTCTGTTGAAAAAATTTAAAAATTTTGGAGTACAAACTTCTAAAATTTTTTAAACACAAATCGGATGGTCAAATTTGTGTACCTACTATTATTTTAAAAAACACCAAAAAAATTATCATATTAAGATATAATACCCATTCTACTTCCATATATATCCAAATTTTTTAGCTTTTTAGTTAAGTTTGATCCAATTTTATTATGACTCGATCAAATCCAAAACTTAAAAAATTGGTCCGGCTAAACTATTCAACCGGATCAGGACTAAGGTTTTGGTTTTCTGACTTCAATTAAATCCAAAATAAAAAAAAAATGAATTAGAAGTTTTGGCTTTAACTAAAATATGTAAGAAAGTTGTTAATGTAATATGTAAGGTTGTTGGAACATTTTTTTTCTATTGTATTATGATGCTGCAACATGGACTAGCTGTTTTCAGTTTAAGCCTAATAATAGTAAATGATGTGATAGAGATTAAAAAGTAATGAATATTTTTAGGTTATGTTTTGTTAAAAAATAAAATTATTGTATTCAAGTAAGGTTTTAACTTATTTAAAAATCATGATTATCTTTATTTTAGTTTAGTGTATGTTGTCTTGACATATTATATAATCTAATTTAAGTCTAAAATATCAAGATATATAATCTAAATTCGATTTTTACATCATTTAGACTCAGTATAATTACGATTCAAAAAAGATAAAATTGCATTCCTGTAGTCGGATTAATCTTTGAATAAATTTGATTTTATCTAATATTTTTGTTTGTTAAATTTAAAAAATTAAATTCCACCAAAAATTTTAATGATTATTTTCTACACAAATATATAATTTTTTAAATTTAGATTCTACAAATCTCATTAAAATTTAGGATTTGGTGTTCGATAGTTGATACATTATTTTGGTAAAAAAAAAAAAGTAAGACTACATTTTAATCCTTTTTTTTTGGTCTAGCTTTTAATCCTTTTTTATTCAGTTGAAAAAAAATTATGCGAGGATTGAATGGTTGGAACTGTGGAAGGACTGAAGGACAGCCTGAATCATTATCAGTGGTGATTAGTGAGTGAGGATCTGCGAGTTGTCGACGAGTTACCGAGTTAGGTTTTGAAAACTCGCTCATCCATGGCTCGGAGCTTGTCTCGTTCGCGTTCACCTTCCCACAGAAGAAGATACTCTCGTTCCCCTGTTTCTCACCGTCATGCTCACTCTCACTCTCGAAGGGATCGAACATCCTCAAGGTCCGCTATCAATCTTCTTCTTCTGTAATTCCATTTCCAATCTCTTCGTTTTCGTTTCAACTTTGCTTTTGAATCATGCGATTAGTTCCGAATTTTCAGGCGAAGAAGCCGATCCCCTAGCCACAGGCGCCGCAGAAGCAGAACGCGGTCACCGTCTTCGCCGAGGCGCCGCAGAAGGCACAGAAGCAGAAGCACTTCCTCGCCCTCTCCTCCTCCTCCTAAATCGCGCAGTCCCAGTGTCGTTGCGAACCATCACAAGCTCAAAAAAGACGAAGAAGAAAAGAGAAGGTAACTGATTTTTGTTATTTATGCCTTCATTTATTTATCTATTTTGTAATTTGTGTTCGTGATTTTGTTCCTGAATTGGTTGATAATTTAGTGTGTAATGTTGGTGAGAAAATGTGAAACGAAGAGAATTCTATTGGTTGAGACTAGCAATTTCTGATTCGTGCTTGCTAGTTTGAACTTTAATTTACGAAGAATACACCTCGCTGGAAATTCGGTAGGTTGAAAATGCGTGATAATTTTATATGAGAAATTAATGCATAGCAGTTATTCAATGCTTGCTAGGTTTTTGGGGACATCAAATATAATTTCGAGAGGGTGAGCCTTTGTATTTCTACAGTTAACATGAATATGAAGATATAAATCTGATAGCAGTTTGGAGATTCGGTATGTGTGCGAATTAGGATAAGCTTGTTTTTGTCTGACAAATCGATTATCATCAAAAGCTTCTTGACTGTGAGAGATTTTTTTAAAATGGTTTTAGAAAGTTAAATGTAGCATGCTTGCAATCTAGGTAGATCTTTTGGAATGAATTTCCTTCTTCTCTGAGGGTAAGTGATGCCAATTTGAAAATGCAACAGGTTGTTTTCATTCTTCGCTACTGGCTTTTCTGAAGGAAGCTACTGCCTTGTCCAACTTGTTTATTAGGATGAAACAATTGCTGCATCGTTTATCTACTGTTCCACTTGAAACTTCATTTGTTATGGATCAGAAACTTGTTAGAGAGGTATGCCTTGTGAGCATAAAAAGCTCATATTTTCCAAGTCAATGGATGAACTGGCTAGAAAAATATTAAACAAATGTGAAAGTGAAGCCTTTATTTTATCTAATTCTTGTATGGATCTAGAAATTATTATGACTTGCTTGTGGAGTAAGATTTTAGGTGTTTGACTTCGGTTTGGTGCAGAGTTAGTGATTGTTTTAGAGAACTTTCCCTTTCAGATGTGTTGAGAGATTGCAAAGTTATTTTGATTTTTTATTTTATTTATTTCCATTGTTAGTTCTTGTTTCTGCAAGGAGGATCTCTTGTTGTCCATTCTGTTTGTATTATTTAGCTCTCTATATTAATACTATGCTTTTATCTTAAATTAAAAGATTGATTGTGTTCTTTTTCATCAAAGAACATTTATTTATCTTCTCAATATTTGCATTTGCTAGCAGGCGTCAACACGAGGAGGAATTGAAAAAATTGGAAGAAGAGACCGCAAGAAGAATCGAAGAAGCAATTCGAAAAAATGTTGAGGAGAAGCTTGATTCAGAGGAAGTTAGATTGGAAATAGAAAGGCGCATAGCAGAGGGTGTGAAGAAATTGTTTGATGATGTTGAAGTTCAACTTGAAAAGGAAAAGCAAGATGCTCTTAATGAGGCTCGAAGGAAAGAAGTAAGTAGGCTAACTGGGACTTTCCTTTTTCTTTTACCCGTCTTTCTCTGCTAGTGGAAAGAAATATCAGGGGCAAGTCATTACTTATTCTCTAAAGCCCATATTATATATAGTATTATAGTGCGAGAGAGTTTCAAGCACTAAAATTGTCATATTTTCAACAATTGTTTTAGTGTGAATAAATTTTGTAGTAATCTTGGTACCTTTGAGTATCTTTAAAATATGGTCAAATCCCTCATCCTTAAATGAATCCCTTTCAGTGTCCTATATTAATCAAATTACTATGTTAGACAGGAAATGCTATTTCCAGGTTTAATTCTAGATTAATACTGAACCTTCTTACATAAATAACTATCTCTTTCACTATCTTCACTCCTTAACACTATCAATCATCAGGAAACTGTACTGAACGTGTGTCTGTGAAAAGCTTGACCAATATATTACTTTGCCATTTGCATCTGAAAATTAGGACCAACATATTTAGGATGAGAAGGTTTTGTTGTTGTATCTAAATTTGCTTAATGTTCTTAAAATATGGCATTCTTCTAGAAATGCAGGTTGAGGTCCTAATTAGTTTTCTTTTTGTTTTTCTGGTCTCATAACATCTTTATGATACATGTATGATTTCAAAGCTTAAGAAAAGAGAATGTCCTCATTTGGTTGGGGATTCTTGATATGATGCAGGAACAAGCTAGAAAAGAGAGGGAAGAGCTGGATAAGATGCTTGAAGAGAATAGGAGGAGGGTGGAAGAGGCTCAGAGAAGAGAAGCCCTAGAGCTGCAACGAAAGGATGAGGAACGGCAGAGAGAATTAGAGATGATCCAGAGACAGAAAGAGGAGGCTGCTCGGAGAAAGAAGCTGGAGGAGGAAGAAGAACATGCCAATCGAATGAATTCGTTAGGTAAGAACAAACCTAGGCCTAAATCTTACGGTTTGTAGTTATCTATTTATTATTATGTATTGTCCCTGGGGTCCTTCCCCAACTTGTTGTAACCTTGTTAAAAACCATGGCTTGCAACTAATTTATTTATAAAATTATAAATATTCTGTATTCTAGGTGCTATGCTCAATTTTATTTGTGTTGCATGACAACACTACTGTCCCCCGGCTTGGCTGGAAGCTACACCTAGCTGGTTTCAAATTTTAGTTTGGAGGCAGTAGCTGGTAACCAAAAATATACCATAGGTCTTGTGTTAAGATGTGAGAAATACTCGTCATCTTGTAGTGTGTCAAAATTATCCATAGCCACTTGTTTTTGTTCTTTGAATAATTTTCAAACATTATACATATATATGAAATCAAGTGGTTGAAATTTGGAAATCTTTTTTGGCATATATCAAACTTTCTCCTGTGGGATACAAGTGTTTCTTGTAGGGCAGAAGCATGTTTTCTATACCTACCAAAACTATATGAAGGAGCAAAGGAAAATACAACAGCCAAATAATACCCCTTTTCTTTGACAGGCCAGTACTGCTTCACAATGAAAGGTCAACAATTGGCTTTGAATAATAGAAAATCAAAACCTAGTTGCGCTGTTAGAAGCCTTGTTATCTAAACTTATTAAGAGTGCAAGTAATTTTTATGGTGAATTTCTTGGGAGGACAATTATATGCAACCTGTGCATGTAGCGTATTTGAATTAGGGTTGTGATATTTGTTATCTAGAAAGGTCAGACATATAAGTGCACCAGCTTAGAAAGTTTTCCATGTTTGCAGTACTTATTTTCTAAAATAATAAATAGTTTGTTTGACACATTTCAATTAGTTCTCTTATCTGATGTCATGATGGGCAGGTTATCTACATTAGAATCAGATGATTTACAAGTATATTTAGTTACTTTGTTGAAATTAAAACCGGTGATCATTTATCAATCCACACATCATATGCTTCTCTATTACAAACCTAACCATATGGACTTGCTTAGAACTTTTAAACTATGAACTTTCAATATGATGTAAATGACTAAAAATATTCAACCACTAACGTATCTCAGGGATTAATTTCTCCAATTCTTACTTAATTGATTCCTCTTCCCAAGGTTGTTCCCCTTTTTCCTATTCTTGAGGGAAGGTTATTCTGAGATCTCATTTAGGTGTTAAGAGCCGAAAGAATTGATTGTGATCGAGTGAAGTATCACCGAGTAAATTGTAACGAACAGCACCTTTTGGGACCCTTGTTCTTTCAGAGTTGGGTTCTCCCAACAACAAACACTCGTTACAACCCATGTAGGCTTTTTATGAATTGATCTGTGGTTCAGTGACAAGAAATTGAAATGAAGTGAGTTGCATGATCATCATCTGATGATCTTATAAGCTCAAACTAAAGCGTATTGTTGGGTTATGTTGGAGACTTATAGGTTCATAGTTAAATTGAGATAGAGGAATGATGTATCAAGAATGGCACTCAATACCAACAATTAATAATCATATTCATATCATGCCTGAATCGAGTAAGAGGTAACTTTACTCAATGGGAACAGGTAAAAAATGCTTCCGGACCCGCCAGAACATTTACCCTTTTCTTTATTAAAATTGTTTGGTGCTAATGTAGGTGATCTTCCTAAATCTATCACTAATTGGATTGCGCCACTCAAGATCAAATGGACACTTACTAACTGAAAATGGGAAAAAAAGGTTAAACAAATTCCTACGTGGTAACTAAAAAAAAAATCAACATATTACTTGTTGGGAGTGGATCTTCATAATTGATTTTTTTTTCTTTTTCTCCTTTCTGTCCTTGATTGACACAGGTTGAGTCCTATTATATGTCTTACAAGACAAGAGTGTCCAAATTCCAATCAAAATAATAATAACCAAAGTATTATCATATTTGAAGTCTGGTGTTAATTTTTTTTAACACAGCTGGTGTTAATTATTGCATAGCATGATTGTTATTGTTCAAAACTTGAACGAGGTAGCTATGGTACACAATTAATTTAATTAAATATAAATGTAAATAGATGGACACTTTGATATAATTTCCCAAAAACAATTAATTTAATTAAATATAAATGTAAATAGATGGACACTTTGATATAATTTCCCATTGTTTAAATATTTAGCAGAATACATGATAATGGATAATTGCTGAAAAAACAAAGGTGTTACATACTGGTATGAAGTTTTGACCAATGCCCTATAAAATTGTAAATATGAAGGTTTTGTTAATAGATTGCCATATCTTTGTCTTATAAGGTCTTCTTACCTAACTAAAAAAAAGGATCGTCAACCTACTTCTTTTTCCTACACAGATGCGTGGAATTGAAACAAAGCTACTTATTTATTCATTTATGTTATTTTTTAAATTTTCTACTCCTTTAGAGCAATTGGTAAACATGTTTGTCCACCCAACCTATCAAATCCAATCCCTTCATCACAACTCTATACAAAAATTTAATCATTGATGAAACTAAAGAAAGAGTAAAACCAAAAAGGGTAAGGATAGAGGGAATGACTGAATGACAAGCTTGTTGTATAGTTTTTATATACTATGGAAATAATATAGTGCTACACTTTATCGATGGTTTCCATGATTTATGTGAAGTATGTGGTTCACCCAATTCATGATCAACATCGATAATAATAACCACGGTCCATTGTAATATAATTACGCTTAGATTGGTCAGCCATATTTGATGCCTCTTTGAATATTTGCTCAACAACAAAAGAGAAACCTCACAAAATATTCAGTCATATTGATTTAAAATTGGACCAGTATTTTTTTTTATCGAATTTATGATGTTCCTAGAATGAGATATGTCCCATTCAATAATAAAAAAATATACAATGACTNTCCTTCATAATAATTTCCCTTGTTTTTTTCATGACAACCAACCCTGAACTCAACCTCTTCACACACACACTTGGTCTTCTCCAAGAAAGAAAAACCCTTTATCTTCTCCTCCATATTAGATGGAAAAACGTTACAATATATGACTTCTTTTTCTCAAGTGTGACTAAGACCATTTCTCTAGCACATTATTAGCTACACAACCTTATATGCATATACATTAATACATTAATATATATATAAATTACACATACTTTTTTATAATCCTTGTTCTTCACTCTATTCACTTCATTATATTTTCCTTCACCATTTCACCCACAAAAAACTCATCATAATAACCACAATGTCTAAATTGAAATCTTCATCATCATCTTCAATGTTACTTCCTCCACTTCTTCTATCTCTTCTCCTCATTGTTCCAACATTCTCAACATCAAGAAAAGTTCTTGATGAGAATCACCATGAAGGGATCATCAGAGTCAACCTTCGCCATGTTGACTCCGGCAAGAACCTAACCAAGCTGGAGCGTGTCCAACACGGCATGAAGCGCGCCAAGAGCCGCCTCCAGCGGCTCAACGCAATGGTAACAAAAAAACAATCCCAATTCTCTAAAAGCGAAGAACTAGATTCAGATTCAGAATCAGAATCTGAATCTAGTTCTTCGCAAATCCAGTCTCCAATACACGCGGGGAACGGGGAGTACCTAATGGAACTAGCCATAGGTACTCCTCCAAAGTCGTACCCCGCGATATTGGACACTGGTAGCGACCTCATATGGACACAATGCCAGCCTTGTTCCCAATGTTACAAGCAACCAACACCTATCTTCGACCCCAAGAAATCTTCGAGTTTCTCGAAGCTTTCTTGCGGAAGCAATCTATGCAACGTTCTACCTTCCTCCAGCTGTAGCAGCGGCGGCGGCGGCGACAGCGAAGGCTGCCAGTATATGTACTCATACGGCGATTATTCCGTCACACAAGGCGTTTTAGCAACGGAGACTTTTACTTTTGGCAGTTCTAAGATTAAAAGCATTGGATTTGGATGCGGCGAAGATAACCAAGGAAGTGGATTCGAACAAGCTTCCGGTCTAGTCGGACTAGGCCGGGGGCCATTATCGCTTGTTTCGCAGCTCAAAGAGCCGAAATTTTCGTATTGCTTACAATCCATTGATGACAGAAAAAACAGTGTTCTTTTGTTAGGATCATTGCCGAAAACGAAAAACGCGAAAGGAGCTGTAACGACACCGTTGCTTAAGAATCCGATGCAGCCTTCGTTTTACTTCCTTGATCTGCAAGGAATCTCGGTTGGTGGAACTCAATTGAGCATTGAGGAATCGACGTTTGAACTCGGCAATAACGGAAGTGGTGGCTTGATCATTGATTCAGGGACAACAATTACATACATTGAAGAAAATGCTTTTGATGCATTGAAGAAGGAGTTTGTTTCACAAATGGATTTGCCAGTGGATAATTCTGGATCAACGGGGCTTGATGTGTGCTTCAGTTTGGAGTCTGCTACGGGTCGAATCGAGTTGGTGATGTGAATTTGGGTGTGGCGTGTTTGGCTATGGGTAGTTCTTCTACTGGCATGTCAATATTTGGAAATGTTCAACAGCAGAATTTGTTGGTGAATCATGATCTTCAGAAGGAGACTATTACTTTTGTTCCTACACAGTGTGATCAGGTTTAAGAGTCTTGTAATTTGGTGAATCATGATACTTGTTTTGATTATTATTGCTTTCTTTCTTCTTCTTCTTCTATGTTATTGTTGTTGCCTCAGAGAAATTATTGTTGTTGTTATCACTATTCAATTTCTTAATTGTTTTAATGATCTTAGCATTTTCATGAAATTGTGATTATATCTTTAAAATTTAGGGTTTAATTAAGACGAGTTTTTATTTTTTTGTATCTAAAAATGAGATGAATTTATTATTTATCACTAGACCAAACCAGTGTAACAAGATGGAATGGTTGCTCAACATCCCCACCCACCTTCAAAATGCTTTTGAAAAAACTAGTTTACCACTATGGAAGTGTTACTATTTGTTTTTTATTTTTCCTTTTCCTAGAAAAAAAAAACATATTACAAGAAAATCAAGAATCTTATAACTTTTTGTATTAAATATTGCAAAATATAGTCATTCATTAAAAAACATCATTTGTAATGATTTATAGAACTGTCACTATAAAAACTAACTATTATGATAAGGGAGTTCAGCATTTTATTTTTTTTATGTGTTAGCCTTTCAATATGAGACTCTTTTTTCAAGTATTTGTTCCTCAAGACTTATAACAATTAACTTCTTAATATTTTTCTTTTTAACCAATCCTTGCGTTTATAAAATAGCACAAATGTACTATTTAGAGAATAACAAATTTATCTCCTTCTAGGTTGGTCATTTTATTAAGAGAAACATGCTTATGAATCCCATAAAATATAATATTATTTTGGTGCCACAGCACATGGAAAGTTAAAAGTTAAAACTTAAAAGAGATTAGTGAATTTGCATATGGTGTGTAGCCATGAGAATGTACCATTGAATACTTAGCTCAGCATAAGTAGGGCTATGCTAATTTTAAGTACAAGCTTTGATTTTTAAGTTTTAAATATGTAGCTGTGTTAAAATTTAAGAATACATGGGAATCAAACAAACTACTTCAAGTGCATGGAATGACTTTTATATATTTTTTCTTAGTTAGGCTTACAAATACCGAAATAAATGTATATGATTTTTTTTTTGGCCATGAAATATGTATATAATGGGTGAATGATTCGGTAGTCCTCACTTGTTTTTTCACCAATTGTGGTGAAAACTTAAATCAACGGTTAGATCATTATTAAATTTGATCCAACGGTGGGTTATATTTTATCAATTATAATCAAAATTTTTTTTTTTTGCAATTAATGGTATATAAACTACGGCCCAATAGAATTTGTTATTTCCATAAAAAATTTTGCTGAATCCTAAATTTCACCCACACACAAAATTGAATTTCATAATTTTCAACTAGTTAAACACACAATTGTCTCCCTTCGTCAACATCAACATCAACATCATTATCTTCTTCTTCACTCTAATATTAATTCTGTTGATATTCAACTATACATCTCCTAAGTTTCATATTTTACACCCTTACAAGCTTATTTCTTTATCAAATTTACTGCGTATATCTTATCTCTCAATATCTGCGAGGAAGCAATCTGAATCTCAATGTCTAATGAGGTAGGTTTTTCATTAATCTGAAACCCTAAGTCACACTCTTAGGATTAATTTTGATAGATTTCTTGCATCATGCCATCAAATACCTAGTAATTTTGTAGTTTTTGTTGTGGTGGACGAGAAGATAGTTTTTCTACATTACAGTGGTGGACCAAATCTAGCAAACTCCTCTATCTCCATGACTTAGCAGTAGACCAAAAAAGCTTCACCTCTATGAGATAACACTAACCCTGTTCTTTGTATTTTTCATTTTGTCACTTCATGTTTAACTTATGATTTTTATTGATTATTCTATTGTAATTGTGACTTCAACTGAAACTGGTTTTGATTTTAAAGTAACTACTACAACTTAACTTCCTGCAATAATGTGTTGAAAAGGATAAAGATTATGTGTTGCTTATTATGCTGCAAATTGAAAATTAGTTCCACTTTATCGGAAAATCTAACTAAGAATACATTATGCATTCATATATATCTTCAATTGTTTTTGAACTTATACAAATCTTGAGGAGGGGTTGGCTTCAAATCTCCTTGTGTATATAATTATCAGCTTTGCTGAAGTAGTTTACATTAATTAATGCATTCTTCTTTGAAGGTAAATGATTCTGAGTTTTTAGTGAGTTGATGAAGTAAATTTCGCTCATAATACTTATCATTCATTGTGTTAAAGACAAATTGAAGGGCTTTGGTATAATTCTTCTGAATTGCATAATATGTAAAGCTTAAATGAGCTTCCTTTTAATATAAATAAATCAATTTAAATAAATATTATATTTTTCTTAATGCTATAATATAGATTATCAACACTGAAGTTATATAACATCTGATTTGAAACTGTTACATTGTTCTTTGTGACTTAGATTTATGTTTCTAAAATATTTTTCTTTATCTTCTTTCCCAGGTTGCACAGTTTGGAATTTTGGATCACTAATATAGATAATATCCATTTCTTTTACTAGTTATGAGTCTCAAAACAAAGGACCATTAATTAGAGCTTGATTTATGCTATTTAATTTAATTTCATAATTCTGTGTAACTGACATTGTTATGCAGCCAATTAAGACTCAATAATTAGTATCTTTCACTTTATGTCCAACTTAAGGCCATAATTTCATGTTGCTAATACTCTTGGATTGTGATGTAATGTCATGTTATGCAAAGAGTCTTATCAGCTGCCGCATGAATTGCCTTGTCTCCATGTCCAGTTGTTGGCACGTCCCAGTGGCCAAACTCTCCTTAAACATATGAAAGCCGTGTTGGGAAGGATCCAGCTGTTTCGAGCCTACGAAGAGCATGTTTTGTCCACCTCCAACTACTTCATTCAATTGTTGTGCATCATGCGGGGTCTCAATCGAAACTCCATTAGAATTGAAGTTTGCATGTGTCCCTTCTTTAGACTCTCCATGCAGAGACTCTGTTCCATTGGTGTTGTCAACTTGTCCAACTTCCACCATTTTTTCTGGGACAGCATGGTCATGGTTGCTTTCAACCTTGGCAAAAGCATCACTACAAGCATATGGTGAACAATATAGTTAGATAAGTTAGTATACCTGGACCCAACAAATAAAAACTTTTATTAAAATACACACTGAAGTTGCAATCTTAATGTTGTTACCTGTCGTAAACTTGTGAAACAGAGCCAGTGATGTCAAATGCCTCCAAGTTCAGGAATTCCATTGAAGAGTTTTTTCTGTGACTGGTTTTCCTTCTGTGTAATAGTGAATTGTGAAACATATGTTATATAGGGAATAATATGGGATATAGGAAGTTGTATGGACTCATATTGGCGCCAAAATATGGTTGTGCAGAAAATTTCTGGACAAGGCACGATCATGTATGGAAGTTTTTGAAGTCAATACAGTTGATATGCCACCTCCAAAATCCATTAACAGGGTGGTAACTCCAAGGAGTCACGTGATTACAACCATGTCTCATCCACCGCATAGGATTAAGCCAACCCAGAAAGCTCCCACTGGCACCAATTCTAAGGGAAATTTAGTGGCAATAGGTAGCACGGCAAGATTTCGAACACCGGTAACACTTTGCATCTTATGAATTTTCCGATTTGTATTATCATTTTTTATCTTGTGATATGGTTCCGTTACTAATGTTGATGGATGGGGAAAACGTAGCATATGCTGTCAAATGGAAATGCCTCAAGCACTGTCCCACCAAAGAATAACCATCGCAGCACCCTTGTTGAAACACTAAGTACGCAACTGCATCTCCAAGCTGCTGCACCAAGAGGGAAAATCCTATCAGGAAAAAAAGTCAATCACGATGTTGCATCGTTAGTGGAGTTATCATTCACTTTCAAACCAGTCCCTGAGATGAATTTAAGAAAAGAACATGAGAAAATCGGAGCATATATCTTTTGTTCATCACTTGATGGGGAGTAAGTTGCTGCTTTTTAAGTGTCTCCAATCTAAACCTTACATGAAGATGACATTGAACTAAAATTTGTTTATCCAATTCACTGAACTCTATTGTAGAGAGGATTGTCGATTGATTATCCCATTGTGCTTTCGCGTCTTACTTTTTCGACCACTAAATCCCCTTGACTTGGCAAATGCATTGTAGAAATCAAAAGCCACTCCTAGATCACTGAAATGATATCTTTTTATATCAACATCTACAATATTCAAGAACTCAGTCTTTCCTATGTCCTCCCACCCATCAATCTTATAAGATTCATCCAATTGATCAAAATGGGCACCTTCATTGGGTTCAGAAGCACCAACTTCTGCATTTGCCAAGTTAGCATCCATGAAGATATCGTCGTCCAGGAGCTCATTACCGTTTCTCAAGGGATTCTCCAAATTTCCGTAAAACCCGTCAACATTATTGGTTTCATCTACATAATCCTACATGAACAAATTAATTTAGACTAGGCATTTGATGGCATGATGCAAGAAATCTATCAAAATTAATCCTAAGAGTGTGACTTAGGGTTTCAGATTGATGAAAAACCTACCTCATTAGACATTGAGATTCAGATTGCTTCCTCGCAGAGATTGAGAGATAAGATATACACCGTAAATTTGATAAAGAAATAAGCTTGTAAGGGTGTAAAATATGAAACTTAGGAGATGTATAGTTGAACATCAACAGAACTAATATTAAAGTGGTGAAGAAGAAGATAATGATGTTGATGTTGATGTTGACGAAGGGAGATAATTGTGTGTTTAACTAGTTGAAAATTATGAAATTTAATTTTGTGTGGGTGAAATTTAGGATTCAGCAAATTTTTTTATGAAAATAACAAATTCTATTGGACCGTAGTTCATATACCATTAATTGCAAAAAAAAAATTGATTATAATTGACAAAATATAACCCACCGTTGGATCAAATTTAATAATGATCTAACCGTTGATCGTTTAGATGGATTTGGACATCTTGACCAGAAAGAGGTGTCTTTTATCTAATTTCTTTTGGTTTTATTTTTCATAATTTTTTCAGTATTTTTTTTTACATTGGTAAAAGCCCAAAATCAAACCCACTCCATAAGAATATTCTTGGCCCATTAAATGTCTAACTGTACGGGATTTCTTCTTTCTTTCCTTTTCCTTTTTTTTTTAATTATTTTTTTGACAGCAGACCAGTGTGTGAAACACCCACATATTGGAGAGTAAAATACCAACCCGGTCGCCTTGTGCATGCAGCAACCTATTGGCCAGCGGCAAACCCTTAAATGGAGCTCAGTACCGCGACGGATTAGTCCTTGACCTGTCGGGTTGGGGGATACCGTGGGAAACCAAAAAAAATAAAGTACCAACCCGGTTCCTGTCCATTTCTCAAAATGACAAGACGATCCTTAACCAAAAACACGTTTCATTACGGTCCCTGACCCTGTACTCCGTCTGTCAACTCGGTCCTTCTGTCAGTTTTCCGGCAAAAACTTAACGGAAATTGCTAACGTGTCAGGTTAAAAAATAGACAGGGATCTAATTGTTTCTAAATTTAAATTGGTTAGGGGTTTATTTATCCTTATTATTCTTTAAACAATATTTTTAATTATATTTTTATTCATTATATTAATATTCTTTTTTTAATAAAAAAGTACAAACTAATTAATAAG
>NC_029792.2:127203148-127203671 GCF_000816755.2 Arachis ipaensis | reverse complement strand
CATTAATATAATGAATAAAAAATAATTAAAAAATATTGTTTAAAGAATAATACGGACAAATAAACTCCTAACAAATTTAAATTTAGAGACAACTAGATTTCTGTCCATTTTTTAACCTGATACGTCAGCAATTTCCGTCGAATTTTCGCCAAAAAACTAACAGAAAAACCGGGTTGACAGACGAAATACAGAATCAGAGACCGTAATAGAACGTATTTTTGGTTAAGGATCATCTTGTCATTTTGGAAAATGAACAAGAATCGAGTTGATACTTTACTCCATATTGAAAATAGAATGGTGTATGTTTAACAGGATATTGAAAATAGAGTTAGGGTGATCTTAAACCATACTTTGATACTGAAAGTGTTATCTATCTATGATGTTACAAAATTTTTAATTTCTCACCCTGACTCCAAAAAACAAAAAATATTGAAATTTGATAATATATCCCTTGCGAATTGACAATATATTTCTCGTGTATTATACTTTTACGAATTATGTACATATAAAAAATTAACTATAA
>NC_029792.2:127193008-127202985 GCF_000816755.2 Arachis ipaensis | reverse complement strand
TCTAATATAAAGCCTTAATTATAAATTTTTAAACCATAAATATCTAATTAAAAATAAGTTTGATCAAATTATAAAACCTACAAAATAATTAAATCTAAAATAAACTCAACAAATCAAACACGTCTGCCAGAGACTCCATAGTCTAAGGAATAGTATCCTACTATCCTTAGTACAAGTTAAACCTATTTCTAGAAAAGTATACATATTCATCAATACCTAACTAGAGTAAAAGTCGACTACCAAAAAAAAAATAATAATATTTCATGAACATTAAAAATCTACTACCAAAATAATTATCAAGTATTTGAATATATTTATACATATTATTTTACAGGTTGTTTTTACGAAATAATTAATCATTAAAATAATTCACATATTTTCACAACATAATAATTAAATATGATATAATAGATAATTAAATGTTTTTATTATAACAGTCACCAAAATAACATAATTAATTTTTTTTCAATACCAAATATATATCTTTATACTGTAATAAATTGATGGTTAATTTTAGAGTTCCTATTCATGTTTGAAAACCAAATATAGCATGATTGAGATTAAAAAAAAAATGAAAATCTAGAATTTTGTACTGCAAGAGTCAAGAGTATTTGGAGGGTGGCTGGTCCAATAATGGTTGGTCACATCGAATGGTTCCAATGCTTTTGGATATTGCATCGCAAATATTCCCTTGGAAAAAAGATAGATATGCATTATTACATTCATTCATTCATTCATTGTACCATCATAATATCATGAATGAATATATAAAACTCTATATATTGCCGTCTTTTTCTTTCTGCCGTGCTTAATAATAAGCCCTACTTAATTTGAATTTTGTATTACTCTCAAGACTTTGAAGACCCCACTAATAATATCGATCCATGCTCTAATTATTATTTGTTTAATTTCACTCAAAAGTAGATCTTAACTACCCATTTGGTAAGATTATGAACAAGCAAAACTTTGATAATATCCTGTCGTTATATTATTTGAATACAAATTTTGAAATAATAATAATAATAATAATATTAGAGTAAAGTATATTTTTATTTTGTCTCTAACGTTTGCGATTTTTTTCAAAATTATCTTTAGCGTTTTAATTTATATCAAAATTAACCCTAGATGTTATCTCCATGTAAAATGTTAGGGACAAAATTAAAAAATTTTCAGAAATAATTTTGACATAAATAAAAAACATTCAAGACAAAATAAAAAAAAATCAAAACGTTAGAGATAAAATTAAACATTAGAAGTATTTTTTAAAAAATAAAAAATATTAAGAGAAAAAAATATTTTACCCTTGTTATTGTTGTTATTGCTATTGCTGTTGCTGCTGTTTAAGTTCCTTGATGTTATTATCTTATGTTTAAACAATTTTTTAATCAAAATTTTTAATGTATGAAAATTATTTTTTCTAAAGAAAAAGAAAGAGTCTCTTCAAATTAATTTAGATTGGTTTTGTGGTGGTTTAAATAAGTATTAAAATTTTAAATTTCACTTTATACATGCAACAACAAAATATGATAAATATGATTAGAGATGGCAAAAATCCCCGAGATGCGAGAATCTATCCCTGCGGGGATTGCCCCAAATAGAGATCCGACTGTGAAAAATTTTTTTCGCAGAGATGGGGACGAGGGACGAAATTCCCCCGAAGCAGGCGCTGAGACCCGAGCAGGGATCCCACCCTGTCCCCGCTAATCCGAAATTCAAATTTACTTAATTGTCCTTAATAGTTTATTTCTCCTAATCCTTATTTGCATAACCCTTCTTTGGTTCATGGATCTCTAACGTCATCCATACTCCATCCAACCTCTCTGCAGTCACCCCTTCACCACTCTCTCTCGTCTCACTGCATTGTCATCCCTCACCGTTCCATTACCCTCACTGTGTCGTTCTCTATATTCGTGGCGTTCCTTTCCACAATTTTGTCGTCGTGTCCATTCTCCTCTCTGATGCCGTGTCCCCTACCTCGACCCTCGTCCACTGCTCTGTGCTCTGGCTCACCATGATGTCTCCCACTGTGTCATTTTGAAAGTCACCATCTTGATGTTTGGATTTTTTGTATAAAATCTTGCTGTTTTTATATAGGATGGATACTTTTAGTTCTACTATGAAAATTAATAATTAGTCAAAATTATTAGAGAGATAGGGAATGGGGTCCCCACAGAGAATAGAGCCCTGTAGAAAATGGGGATGGGGAGCAATATTCTCCCACAGTGGAGAATAAGGATGGGGATGGGGAATAAATCTGGGGCGGGGATGGGAGCAGGGAGGCCTGCCCCGCCCCCGTTCTACCCCGTTGACATCCCTAAATATGATAAATAAATACGTAAAAATAATAATCTTGTTAAAAGTTAGAGGTAACTTCACTATAAATTAAATTAAATAGGCTCTAATATGAATTGAAAAATAAATATATTTGCAAATAATTCATTTTACGTCAACCTCAATAATGCTATGAGTTTATGACGAAGTTTAAAGTTCAAACTCTTCAATCAACAGATTATGTAGTATTACATTCATTTTACGTCATTAAATACAATAATTATGGATCCGACCATTAACAACAAGTTTTCTTTTTCACGTAAAACAAAGAAACACCATATTCTTTTATATATTGGTGTACCTACTACACATCCTAATCAAATTTAGCTACGAAATTGTTTAAGACATATATATAACTACCCATTATTTTATTTTAAATTGAATGTTGATTTTACCATTTAAGTTATATTCATATGAAATAAAAGTAAATGGAAATTTCTATCCATCCAAAACTAATAATTGGTAATTTTGTTTGCAAATGCAGATCCTAAATTCAAAGTGAGGGATGATGCCATGAACGTGTGTCAAGATTCAAGAACGTAATGAAATTGATCATGATATTTCATAGTCGAATGTTCGACAATGATGATGGGATACCAAAACCAAATTGGAAAATTTAGAACAAAACATATAACATGAAAAATAATGTAGAAAACATGTATTAAACTTAATTAATTAGAAGCGGATCATTTGAATTTATTAAGTAATTGTTTCGGTGTCATTATATTAATAAAAAAAATTTAATAAAAAATATTTTTTTAATGTGTTTGACAAATTTTTAATAATAAAAATAAAAATACTAAAAAAATAATAAATATTTTTTTTGAGAAGTTATAATTTATATATATTTTTTTAAAATATTTTAAAAAATATATTTTTTATATAATAAATAAACAAAAAATATTTTTATATTATTATATTCAAATATAATTGATAGATAAAAATATCTTTTTACATGAAATATCTAACCATAAAATTACTTTTAATTTTTAAAAATTCTTAAAAAATTCAAAAAAAAAAAAAAATTAGAAGCCCCCTAATTAACAAGCCCTAAATCGTATACACATGATTATTCTGTCCACGACAACCTCCTTATCTATTATATGATATTTTCAAGATGCCCAAAAAGGGATAGTTGAAAGGGTTGTTCATTTCTTTTGAGGTGATGATAATTACTCAAACAAAAATGCTTGGGAGTTAACAGAAAATAAGTTTAAAACCGTCTAAATTTTTTTTTATTCTAGATAAATAAGTGTGTAATTATTGTAGATGTTATATACATAGAATTATAGATATTAAGATAAATAAGATAATTTTAAATTATTAATGCAATTATATCGATTAATTATATCCGTCACTATCGTTCTAGAATAATTGGATTCTGGATTTAGATTAGGAACGAGTCTTGTAAAAGTTTTATCACTAATTTTTGTCACTAATTCGCAATGGATGAAAAATTTGCCACTAACTATTACCGACACTATTTTTATTGTCAGAAATTATCTGTCATTAATTCCATTAGTAATATTAAAATCCATCAATAACTCGTTAATTAAAATCTATCACAAAAATCCGTCGGTAATTTAAAAGATTCTAGTATTACCTAGTATTACCGTTTCTCAAAATACATACGACTTTGTATAATAATGGGAGTGTACTCAACTTCCAAAAAAATTAAGGAGGGTTAATTGGGTATTGGAGATTTTGTTTTTTATGAGAAATAATGCCATGGTGGTGATGGGTTTTTGATGGACATGAAGTAACATGGAAAAATAAAAATATTTTTAAAAATATTTTATATAATTAAAAAATTAAAATTAATTAAAAAATTAATTTATATTTTAATATCAATAAAATATCAAAATATCATTAAAATTTATTTTAAAACATTTTATATTTTATACATATCTCGTTTTTCGTATTCTATAAAAATTTAAAATTTTTATGTCCGCATATTTTATATTATATCATATTTCATATTCGTGTCAGTATCCTTTCAATCATAGATTATAACTATCAATATATAATAAAAACCGAATTATAGTATAACAGACAGTGTAGAACTATAGATTTAACATATATATAGTTGGAACACCGAAAGTTGTCTCTATCAACGTTACACAACATTGACTCTCTTATCAATTACATGATGCTTTTACAATGGACTTATGATCCAAACGACTAATAGATGGATAGTTGCATTTTTGAATTAATGTACAAAATTATAGGCAATATCCTCTCTTCATCATCTATTTTTTTTCTGAATTCTCTTGTTATATTATGGTTACTAGGATGGATAATTAAATAGTAGTACAGTATTAATATTAACTTAATATTGATATTGAAATAATAAAAGGTTTTAGTGTGTTTAGGATAATCAAATAATATGATCACCTTAAATTGAATTTAGAGTTTAGCTCCAAATAGTTTAACCGTTTATTAAAATAAAAATTTTCATGAAATAATATTTAAATTTTTATTAAAAACACTTAGAATTTCCATTTTTGTTACTTCCAAAAGAAAACAAAGTCCTATCCTCAACAATCTTCTTCCATACATAATTACATACATTCCTTTGGTTTTGGCTATTTTCTTGTGGTTTGAATTTCAATATTCAACTTCAGCATTGTCATTTACATCTTGTAACTAACATTTTTTCTCATCTAATAAGGTCTTCTTGGCCAAACACCATTTTTAATTAAAAAGAGATATATAAATAATTATTAAGTAAATAGTCAAATTAATCCCTAAAAAATTATTATTGATTTTTTAAATTAATTTTCAAAAGATTTTTTAATCAAATTCGTTCTTCAAAAATTTTAAGTTGATAATAACCGTCCTTCAATGATTTCTGTTGTTGATGATATTATAATTTGCTGATATAACACATTAAATAACATCACAAGGCACATATACCAATCTTAATTGACTGCCCTTCAATTTTAAATTAATTTGATCTAATTTTATAAATTTATCATTTTCACGAAGCTTTTAGTGACGGATAAAATCCATCGATAATAAAAAGTTCATCGATAATTTACAGTTTCCTGATAATAATAACTAGCTAGCAACACATAAACAAAGTTACAATGTTAAAAAACAATAATATTTTTGTATAAATAAAAGAAAGTTTAAAACCTAATATGTTATTCGAAGGGACCTACTATACGTGAGTAATACCATATTACCATTCACCTGTCACTAAAATTGTCATTTAAAGTAAAGATTTATGATGACTATTTTATTTTGTGCCACAATCATACTTAGACTTTAGAACCAAGATTTAAGATAATTTTATTTTGTTATGAATTCATCGTTTATTAGCATCACGAATTTGGAGTGTTTTTCGAATTTGCGGTCCCATTTATGCGAGAATGATCTAGCACAAATTTTTTTTTTCACGATATTTTTCAATTTAATAGGGTAAGGATTAATTTATCGCAAATCTAAGCTTCATTTAAAAATCTACTGCATACACAATACAAAATTCGAACACTAAAATTGGTTTTTAGTACAAGAATTTGGTGATACTTTGTTTAAAACCACAAATAATATAAAGTCAAGAGTGAACACATATGTATCCATTTTTATTTTAGGACAATCACTTAGGCCGCATTTGTTTTCAAAAACAGGACAGGACAAGACACTGAGAATAAGACAAGACAAGACACTGATAGATAGAGACACAAAATTTTGTGTTCTTGTATTCTATTTGGTGATAAACTAGAACAAATTACGAAAATCCAATTTATTATAATTTTTTTCATTCAAAAAATTTGAGATGAAAAATATAATAATAAAAAATATAATTATGAAAAATTAACAAAAATAATGAAAGAAAAAATAAAAAATAAGTTGTGTCCTTTGTTAGTGTCTCCGTGTCTTTCCTGTCAGGATGGATACAAAATACACTAATTCAGTGTCACACATTGTCTCTGTCCATGTCTCCTTTGCCAAACACAATTTTGTGTCTCTGTGTCCCTATCTTAATGTCCTGTCTCTGTAAACAAACGCAACCTATGACAATAATTATTTTAATTTTATTTGTTTTTGAAAAAAACAATGTATGGTTTTACTTAATAGTACGGCATATGCAAACGAACCCTGTTGGTAGTGGCTGCTCTATGATATTAATATTTGAAGTTGGAGCAACTAATTTTTGTCAAAGATATGTTTTAAAATATCTAATCGACATAATAAGATGGTTGATCTCAATAAAGAAGAAGAAAAGGTGGTCAATAAGTAACTATACATTATGGACATGCAACGAGTGAATTGTCAACCTTATTAAATCAAATAATTCAAAGTATAGTAAAGTTTATTAAGAACTCATGAATTCTTCTTCTTTTGACAAATTTAATTGAACACATACAGAACTTAAGGAAATCCATGCCACTCATATTGCCGCTATAATTATCTTGCTTCATTATTATCATGTGGAAAATATAGCAAGAATAATTGAAAATGAAATTAAAGGGCCTTAGTACTAGACACCATTATATATATTATTGGAGGTTCAAAGAGTAGTTGACTTTATAAGTGAGTCAACTCTGCGTAAGATACTTCAAAGTTATATACATGGAAGGGATTAAATCTTGAGAAGCACTAAAATGCTAAGTTATAAGTGGTTGAATAGTATTTTTTTTTTCTTTCTCACGGTATCTTCTACTCTGGATGGCGAAAGACTAATCCGTCACAAATCTAAACTCCATTTAAGAGTGTTGCTGGTTAATGGGTTGTTGTATGCACAATGCGAGTCTCGAACTCTTGACATTTGTAGTTTTTTTTTTTTGTTTTCCATGGTATTTTCCAATCCGACAGGTCAAGGACTAATCTGTCGCGGATCTGAACTCCATTTAAGAGTCTGCTGCTGGCCAATAAATTGCTGCATGAACAAGGCGAGATTCGAACTCCCGACACTTATTTAAACAGACGAGTGGTTGACCACTCGACCAACTCAAGTTGGTTCTTGACATTTGTAGTTTGATGTGTGTGTTTAATTGATGTAGGCCCAAATCAAAGAAGATCTTATGAGCCCAAGATTGAACAGCAAAGCATAGATGGAAAGAAAGTATGGTCAACCCAAGAAGACAAAAGTATTATAAGATGATAATCAATAAGAAAAGAAAATAAGTATCAGTCATGAACGTGGCTGAATATGTGCAACTACAACTACTGCTTGGTGCCAAAGGAAGAAAAGATCATGGTACAATCACAAACGATATCATAAAATCGGAGTTGTACATTTGGCAAAATCAAATGTTGCAAGGACAATTTACAATTGACCGAAGAATAATATTACGCATTTAAGTTTTTTTATTAATTAAATTTAATTAAATTGGCTTAACATAACAAAAATCGGTTATAATTAGTATTATTCAAAGTCTTATCGTTTAGTTTGATTGAACTTAGTTTATAAAAAGATTTGAATGTGTAACATTACTCATAACTGAATTTTCCAACGTATCTTTGGCGTATATTTTTCTATTGAGAGTCGTCTTAACCTTTTTTTCATTGAGCTTTCATTGAATATTTCTTTTTATCTTTTCTATTTCTATCTCTTTCTGTAAAAGCAAAAATTAAAATGAGTTAGATTATGTGAAGAATCAAAGTAAAAACTATGAGAGAAAAAAAAAGTGAGAAAAATGTTCAAGTGCGGATAAAATTGCTCACAAAAAAATTAAATACCCAATAATTGTTCATTTTTTTATTCATTCCATTAAACAGTATGTTAAATTCTAAAATTATTCTTTTATCACTATTTTCAACTTCTTGAATGAAACTCTAATTTTTTTTTTTAACATACAAAATCTAAAAAAATCAAAATTTATTTTTGAATTCGTTCCTATTAATACAAAATTGTTCTTCCTTATGCTATTATATTGATATCCATTTTAACCTAATCCTTAATATATTTGTAAAAACTAAAAGAAATAGAAAATTCAACCAAACCTACTTAATAACTAATAGAAGGAAAAAAAAAAAAGCTACAGAAACCGATACAGAAATGTTATTAATTAGCAAAAGTGCGGCACCACCTTGCCGACCAATGATATATGATCACTCATTCATTCATTTTCCATTACCATAAAACAAGAATAACATCATTGCAACGTATATACATAACAGCAAAAAGCAATTTTAAGAAGACTAACTAGCTAGTTATGGGGGCCTATATGCCCTATACATATATTTGCTTTTTGATCAAATATAATCTTCTAAAATCCAATAATCTTTTTTTGACAATGACACTTGTGTATGTATGTGTGCCTCTCCTCAAAGATAATATAAGAATCACTTTAATAATAATAATAAAGTGACTATATATATTTCTGACTTTTTAAGTTTTAAATCACCACGCTTAGCTTATGTGTTCCTCAACTTCATTGCTAATATACTTCCTTAACTAGAAAGGTTATTTGCGTCCATGAAACAAAATCCTACGTGTATCTAATAATTATTTATGAATTATATTATCAATAATGCTAGCAACTAAAGATGGTTCCAACAAAAAACTAGCCAAATGTCTCTGGATAAATCTAAAATCTTTATGTAGATAGTACTTATGCTAGGCATTAGGATGTTTCTTTTCTTTGTAAATTGGATGATTCTAAATCTATTTTCTGATTTATCATGTTTTAAGCATTTAGAGAGGAAAAGAGGGTGAAGAGACGGAAGCTAATTGAATCAATTTCCGTGATTCATGTTGCAATGATACTGAACATATCTCCTCCTAATTTGAATGTTATGAAACATTTAATAACTCATATTTTAAATCATAAA
Organism: Arachis ipaensis; assembly: GCF_000816755.2. Lineage (NCBI taxonomy): Eukaryota > Viridiplantae > Streptophyta > Magnoliopsida > Fabales > Fabaceae > Arachis > Arachis ipaensis. The sequence continues at coordinate 127,193,871 of NC_029792.2, read as the reverse complement.
TAAATAAAATTAATTACTATATTTATAATTAATTAAGTTGTTCCATTCTTGACTGATTTGGAGTTGGTTCATATATTTTTTTTATATTATTTATATGAAAAAACGACCTAAGCGGCTAACCCATACTTTGACTTCAATAATCACACATGGTATGGAAGAAAATTAAAATTATGTTAAGCATGATTCCAATCATGATTTCCACAATCACATTTCATTTTCTAATGTTGAATGGTTTGGAAAGCATGCTTATTATTTTTCTTGTCATTGGATAGACCTAATGATTAATTTAGACATTATTGTAGCTATCTCTTTGAGGTTTTTTTTATTAAAACTAAATTAGATTATAACTTAAGATTATTATTAGTAACGGATAAATTAAACTTTCTTACCATTTCATAAGTTTAGTGTCAATATATATCTAAAATTATGTTTATAAAGAGAAATAAAATATAGAGTTTCTTTTACTAATTAACTATGCTACGTAATCAACAAAAAATCAATCAACATAAGCCAATATAATACAAAAAGAAAATCCAATAGTATTCATTCGCATTCTTTTTAAAATTCCTCTTTTATATTTTTTTATTTTTTATTTTTTAACACCTCAATTTTATCTATCACCGCACGCAAACCGCCACCATTTACTCTAAATTCTAAATTCTAAATTCTATATTCTAAATTCTAAATCCTAAAAATTAAATCTTAAATTTTAAACACTAAATTATAAATTTTAAACTCTAAACACTAAATTTTAACCTAGAACCTAAATTATAAACACTAAATACTAAATTTTTTATTTGAATTTTGAATATTTTATTATTTCTAATTTTAGATTTTTTTTTTTTGTGAATTGTTGACTACTT
>NC_029792.2:127190934-127192970 GCF_000816755.2 Arachis ipaensis | reverse complement strand
TTGAAAATTGTTGGTTACCGATATTTTTTTTAACATATAACTAAATGAACAAAAACTCAACATTTAAAGCGAATAAAACAAGTATTATACAGTAGATCGTAAGAAAATAATTATACAAATAGAAGATCCTTTAAGATAAAATAAATAAAATTATCTAGCAAAACTTATCAATTTATCTTCTCATATAGCTAAAAAAATTCTCAAAATGAGAACACCCAACACATCCACTACACATGACATTTTCTATGTTGAATGGCTTGGAATGCATGATTTTTATTTTCTTTTTCGTGTCACTAGATAGATCTAATAATGACTAATTTAGAAATTGTAGCCAGCTCTTGTACAAAGTTTTTCTTTCCTTAATTTCTTTCTCTTGGGAAAAAAAAAATTAGGATTCGAATTTAAGATTACTTATAAACAATAAACTTGCCAATCACACGTAATTTAGTGTCAAGTAGAATATAATTACGTATAGTAGAAATTAAAGGAGATAAAATTTTGGACTTAGAACAAATGATATATACCAATTTAATCAAATTACACCACTCACTTTTTTTATAAGATTAATTTTTATCAATTTTTGTAAAAATTGAATATTAATAAGAGTATATTATTCTAACTCCTCATATTTTTTTCATGTTATAAACTTTTTTTATTACCGCCAATTTTGATCCATAAAAAATATATCAAATAATTTTTTGTTAACTTGAAATTTTATTATATGATATTTAATATATAAATTTCTATCCCACGGTAGTTTTACGACAAATTTTTTTGGATATTATAAAATAGAGAGTGTAATACGGAAATATTACATTAATTTAGTGTAATGCATTGATATAAAAATTGTCATTATCATAAAAAATTGTGACTAAAGATTTTAGAAAGGGACAAAAAATAAAGTATAATGTGACTAACGAATGGGGAGCCAATGGAATATCTGTACAATGCGTACAATGGAGGTTTAGGGATTATTAGAGATATAATTATTAGTGTTACTTTTTTTTATCAGCGTAAGTTCTTGCGATGAGTGGTATATGATATGGTATTAGAGCTCTAGATTTAAAAGGTCAAGAGTTCGATCATTGGTGAACCCCAAAATCAACTTTAGATGGTTATTCTGAATATTATGAGTAATGTTCATTTTGTAACTTATATAGTCCATTATACACCGTTATGAATTCCATATCTACATATTATACAGCCAAAATCTCATTTCTCTGTATTACACAAATTTAATTGGCATATCAAAAATAAAAATCCTAGTTTTACATATAAAAAGTTACTCTAATAAAAATCATAAAAATTAACAATTTATATATATCATAAAATTAAATATAAGATTTGTACTGGGCTAGAATTTTGAACATATCATGTCTTGCTTTTTGAGCAGCATAGATATAGCATTATAATTAACTGAAAGACAGTGAATAAAGGCTAGCCCTTCTAAAAGTGATGCCACATACTATGGTTTTAAATTAATAATTTAATTAAAGCCTACACATAAGGGAACTCATGTGATGATATGTATCTCAACATTCATTCATTCATTCTCTTTATGATGCGACTAATCACTAAGCATGAAGTAGTGTATATATATATATTGTAATAATAGTAATATCACGTTCTATTGCTTTCAACTTTTGCCTTTAATTATCTTCTTCTATAGTGATGAGATAGATAAAAGACTCTGATTAGGAGCATCAAAAGTGTGATTATTAATTAGTCAGTTTGGTTAGAATTAGAGGAATTCAAACAAGACTTGAATTTTTGTCTGATTGGTATTTTTCTTTTAGTCCACTTTAATTTTGAAATATGAATACAACAATAGTAGACTAGGGATCCTTTAATTTTGTTGAGTTCTTTTCAAGGGAATAATGAAGAATACAATTAACCGAATCCATTAATACAACACGTGGACGAACTTGGTTTTCTAGAAGTGTATGTATATAGTAGATTATTTTTTATTTATTTATTTGTTGTTCTAAAATTTTTAATGCATGATAAACTATATATTTAAAATATTCTCTGAAAAT
>NC_029792.2:127188458-127190909 GCF_000816755.2 Arachis ipaensis | reverse complement strand
AAGTATTTTTTTATTTTTTTTTCTTGTATGAATTATCAAAATTTAAGAAAAAATGAATAAAATTCTATTGTCAAATTTTGTTCTAATTTTTTGTATGCATTTTTAAAATTGTTTAAAAAATAATAAAGTATTTAAATATCAAATTTTATTTTAATTTTTTGTATACACTTTCTATAATCATATATATGTAGTGAAATCATCCGTTAACATAAATCTTGTATGATTACCTCATGTGCAGTTTTTTAGGGTTTTTTTTTTTGCCTCTTAGTATTTGTCTATGTTCATATTTATTATTTGTTGTCCAACACACCACTCCATACAACATAATTGATTTAATTGTAATGCAAAATTACGAGTTAATACTCAAAATGACTCCTGAAATTTGACCTCCGACGCAATTTAGTCCTTAAACTTTTAATTGATTCAAATTGTACCCTAAAATTTTGACTCGTGCCTCAATTTGGCCCTTTCGACGTTTTTCGTTACCGGAAAGCTGACATGGTAATTTTAAATGACACGTGGCACTGTACGGTTAGATGATGTGGCCAAAATTTTCAAGGCATCAATTTAACCCCTCACAATTTGAACATAAAACCTAGCGCAACCCCAATTCTCCCAAATTGTAGTAGTTTCTCCAATTTTGAAGTATGATGTTGGGTTCAAAATGGCATCCGATGATAATTCTGATTGATGAATTAGTGCAAACTTCCCTTCAAACTACACGCATGCGCACACACACCAAAAAGGAAAAAGGTTAAACAAGGTACTTCCGTTTCTCGTTGCTCTAATAAGACAATGAAGTGTGTGTTTGGATTACCGTTTGTAAACGGAAGTTTTTATAAAATTGATTTTGTAAAATTGATTTTGATCAAAAGGTGAATGGAAAAGCTAGAAATTGTAACTTTTGGTAAACGTGGGTTGAAGATAGAAATCACTTCTGCGTTTAAAGGATAAAAACGTTGCCAAACATAAAAATGAAGTGTTCAAATAACTCAAACGCAATTCTCTCTTCTCCAACGCAAATTCAAACACACCCGAAATAAGATTGTCAAAAATATACAATTATAATGGTAATTTCACATATCTTTGCGGCTTTTCCTGCTGTGCAACTTACACAGACAAGTCCACTTTATCTCTGTTGGCTTTTTCAGAATACTTTTATTGACATTCTCTGCATTACTCTTTTGTTGGCTCAGTTTCTTAATCTCCAATGGAACTTTATTATCACTGGATTGGAAGGTTGTCCCTTTAGCCAGAATAGGCCTTACCAAACCCAAACCATCCAATTCACTCGATGGCTTCCTTTCCTTAGAACCTTCAAATGGAACTTCCTCTACCTCAACGTGTTTTTCCTTCTTATAATACGATATCAATATCAAAAAAAGTAGCATCAGGATTAGCTTTTCTTCCCATTATCTGAAACAGCAAGTACCACAATGAATATAATTCATCAATAAGCATATACGGAGAACAAAATCAATGAATATAATTCTCTATACAAATCTTTTTCTTCACCCATGCCACCATGCGAACGAGCTCTGCTAGAACTACCTAAGCCTTGGCTGCTGCTCCCCAACTCTTGGAGAGACTATTACGATTTGGGGAAATTGGGGTTGCGTTAGGTTTTATATTCAAATTGTGAGGGGTTAAATTGATGCCTTAAAAATTTTGGCCACATCATACCGTACAGTGTCACGTGTCATTTAAAATTGTCATGTTAGCTTTCCGGTAACATGTTAGCTTTCCGGTAACAGAAAACGTCGAAAGGGCCAAATTGAGGCAGCGGGTCAAAATTTTAAAGTACAATTTGAGTCAATTGAAAGTTTAAAGGCTAAATTGCATCGGGATCAAATTTCAGGAACCATTTTAAATATTATCTCGCAAAATTACCTTTTAAGTTTTAAAATGTTTTGTCGTAAATGTTGGAGATAAAAACATACTTTATTTTTAAATTTTAAAAAACATCGTGCATTATAGATGATACTTTTTTTTTTTTATTGTAAAACGAACAATCTTCACTCTACACCTAACTTCTCTGTTTACCATAATATTTATCCATATTAATATTTCTTTTGATCTTACACTATATATATTTTTTGTTTTAATGTTATTACTTATGAGAAGTTTTTTTAATTCACAATTTATTATCCTTATAGAGTCTAATTTAAAAGCATTATTATAAAAATGAATCTAGCTAAGCTAGCATGAAATTATTTTATTACGATCCAACTCTCATATTATTGTATCTAAAGTTATAATAACTCTAAAAATCAAGGTTCTGAAAACCGGACCGGACCGGTCGGTTCGACCGGTTTAACTGCGAACTGGTGATGTAAACGGTCCAGTCCTCTTCTAAAAACCGCACTCAGAAAAACCGCTGAAAAACCGGTGAACCGGCCAAAAACCGGTTCTGCTAAACGACGTCGTTTTTATTTAAAAAAAAAATAAAAC
>NC_029792.2:127185901-127187644 GCF_000816755.2 Arachis ipaensis | reverse complement strand
GAGAGTGGAGAAAAAGAGAGCTTAAAAAGATGCCTAATGGAACCTCCATTTAGTTATTTTATTTAAAAAAAATAAATAAATTCACAAATCGTTCGGATCGATTTGCACCACTAAAAGTCTAAAACTATAAAAAATTTGTCAAACGAAATCAGTTCATCCGATTTTCAGTTAAAAAATATAAAATTTTGATTTCTTTCACAATTTTCAAAACCACTAACAACTACAATATACGTATAAATATATATATCACTTATCTCACTTTTATTGGTTGTAGTCTTGTAGGTCATCATTTTTTGTCTTGATGATGATATACGAATTTCTAGAGCTTCAAAGGTCAATTATACTGAAAAATGTTGAGCCAACTAATTCCTAATTTTGACTTGTTCTTGTCGAAATTGGCCGGTATATAATTCATTCGTCGGTGAATGCTTATAAGCTCTCTGTCCAGATGAGATATACGTCGGCAATGAGAGAACAAGAGGGTAGATACCTGCAAAAGACACTCTGATGCTCAAGTCAAGTGTTTAAGAGGTATATAATAATTCTATGAATATAGAATGTTATACGTGAAATAGAACTTATCACATGTGTGCCTTATAATAATTCTATGAATATAGAATGTAAGACATGGAATAGAATTTATCATGTGTTTTGTTTATAATAATTTTATAAATATAGAATGTAAGACATGAAAATCAAGGTTCTGAAAATCGGACCGGACCGGCCGATTCGACCAGTTTAACCGTGAACCGACGATGCAAACGGTCCGGTCCTCTTCTAAAAACCGCACTCAGAAGAACCGCTAAAGAACCGGTGAACCGGCCAAAAACCGGCCGGTTGGGCCGAATCGGTGACTGGCCGGTTCTACTAAACGACGCCGTTTTGATTTTTAAAAAAATAAAATCGTAACCCGACCCGACCCACTCGTGGAGAACCCCCCCTTCTTCCCCCGACCCCCATTCATTCCTGATTCATCTCACGGTGAATGAACCCTAGCCGCCCTCTGAAGTCTGAACCCTAGCCGCCCAGTCGCCTTCCATCTCCATCGTCGCCTGGTCCTCAGCCCCAGTAACCCTCCATCGTCGCCTGGTTCCCTGCCCAGTAGCCCTCCATCTCCATCGTCTTCATCTTCTCAACACCAGCAGGCAGTAGCCTTCCATCTTCGCGTGGTCATCAACACCATCTCATCGTCTTCATCGTCGCGCGGTCCTCAACAGTCAACACCAGAAGCCTTCCATCGACCCCAGGTGAGTGACTCGTCCTCTGCTCATCTTCTTTGTTATTCGCCTCTGCTCATCTTCTTTAGTATAAGAAACATGAAGTTGATACTCTGTGAACTTCCTCTGTGAACTTAGATTTCTGTTCAATTTCTGTGAACTTCCTTGTGAACTTTGATTTCTGTTCAATTTCTGTGAACTTCCTCTGTGAATTTCCTCTGTGAACTTCCTCTGTTCAATTGTTGGTTAGTATAAGAAATAAATAATCTGAAAACTGTTGTTATTCCATTGTATTCAATTTGTGAACTTCCTCTGTTCAGTTGTATAAGAAATAAATAATCTGAAATCTGTTCAATTGTTGTTCAATTTGTGAACTTCCTCCTGTTCAATTGTATTCCAAATTGTTAATTTGTGAACTTCCTCTGTTCAATTGAATTCCAATTTGCAATTTGTGAACATATGGTTTAATTTCTGTTATGTTTAGTTTCTGTGTGCTAACTACCTGTATTGTTTAATCAAGTTTGTA
>NC_029792.2:127183296-127184976 GCF_000816755.2 Arachis ipaensis | reverse complement strand
ATGAAGTTGATACTCTGTGAACTTCCTCTGTGAACTTAGATTTTTGTTCAATTTCTGTGAACTTCCTTGTGAACTTTGATTTCTGTTCAATTTCTGTGAACTTCCTCTGTGAATTTCCTCTGTGAACTTCCTCTGTTCAATTGTTGGTTAGTATAAGAAATAAATAATCTGAAAACTGTTGTTATTCCATTGTATTCAATTTGTGAACTTCCTCTGTTCAGTTGTATAAGAAATAAATAATCTGAAATCTGTTCAATTATTGTTCAATTTGTGAACTTCCTCCTGTTCAATTGTATTCCAAATTGTTAATTTGTGAACTTCCTCTGTTCAATTGAATTCCAATTTGCAATTTGTGAACATATGGTTTAATTTCTGTTATGTTTAGTTTCTGTGTGCTAACTACCTGTATTGTTTAATCAAGTTTGTAGGTATTCAGAACCTTATAAAAAGAAATGAGCAATTATATAGCTCAGAAAATCCTCCCAGTGGTGTATCTTTACCTTTTATTCTGGTACAGGTATACCCGCATCGCACTGTCTCTTGTTTTTTGTTCAGTAGAATCATGTCATTTTTTCCCCTTGGATCTTCATCTGTATAGTCATTCTTATTCTATATTTTGTTGTTGTTAACTCCCTACTTGGCATGTAGCAATCGGCTTATTTTGAAACTATATGAAATATATGAGATCTCGCAGTGTTGTGACCCTTGTATTGAGTTTTGGTAGATTTCATACATCTGACTTTTTTTTTTAAACTGTAGACACGTCCTCATGCAACTGTTGAAGTGGAAATATTAGAAGATATGCAGCTTGTGCATTTTGATTTCAATAGGTAAGAAAGCTTCAACTGCATGTATCTCATTTTGATGTTTTCTTGTCCCAACTTTTCAATTCATATATAACTCTCTCTCTCTCTCTCTCTTTCTCTGCAGTACTCTTTTTGAGCTGCATGATGACAACTATGTGCTAAAGGCAATGAAGTTCTGTGGGAGACCACAGAGTGATAGTATATTTAGTTTCTAATGATTTTTTAGAATGTTGCTAGCTTATAATATAATGATAACATGTCTATTTTATTAGGTGAAATTGATGCTGATTTATATCAAAGTGGCGGTGGTAGTAGTGGTCTTTATGCTGCATCTCTTATTCTTCTGCTCAACAGGGTGTGAATGAAAGTGAAGATCATCTGACCGAAGCAGATTTACAACAAGTTCTTGCGGATTTTGATGATTGATAAATCATGATGTTAGGATTTAATATTTAGATATGCTTTTATTACTATTTAACTTGAGTTTGGATTTTGATAAGATCATATGTATTTGGTTGATGATATTTTATGTAGTGTTTTAAATTTCGAAGATATTTTAAGATTTATATTAGACTATAATTATATTTTAGGATGTGTATTTATAATTTATTTATTATTCTATTCTAAAACGGTTTTTCCGGTTGAACCATTGATTGGACCGGTTAGACCAATAAACCAGTGAACCAGTGACTAGAGCGGTTTGATGACCGGTCCGGTTTTCTGAACCTTGCTAAAAATATTTATCAACTCATAAAAAACATAATTTGGATCATATTCAAATGGGATATTATGTATATTTCGTACAAATCTATTCGGATTTTTTAAAATTTTTTCTTTTGAATACTATACATAAAAAAATTTAATATTTAATATA
>NC_029792.2:127180849-127183249 GCF_000816755.2 Arachis ipaensis | reverse complement strand
AAATACTAATCCAAAAAAAAAAAAAAAACTTCACTTCTCAATCTTATACATTCATGTTTTCCGATTGGTAAAAATTCAGGTGAAGTCGACTTTACGTGAAGTTGATAACTGAGAACCGTTAGATGAAAATTTAGTCAAATCATTTAACAGCTTTTAAGTATCAACTTCACATGAAATCGACTGCACCTGAGTTTCCACCTTTCCGTTTACGAGAGATAATCCTAATCTCTTACTTAAAACAACTGCTACTTTTCAAAAGTGATCACGGGAGATTTTCCGATTTCTCCTTTATAAGATTGTATGGTACTATAAAATCTAACTTATTCTTTTTTTTTTTTTTTGGGTAAAATCTAACTTATTGCTTTGATCGAAATCATTTTAACACATATACGTGCTGATTATTTTATGAATCATCGTTTATATATTATTTTATGTATATATAGTGTTCATGAATCTTGAGGGTTGAAAATAAAGATTATTCTTCAAATCTTGACATATTAATTTGAAGTATGATATGGAAGTGCGCCAATTGGGACGACATTAATTGAGAAAATGAAAGAAAAGATGGTGACGGAATTATAATAAAGTATGAAAGAAAGAGTACAAAGGGTACAATTAAAGCATATCTTCACCGACCTCATTACACCATTTGCAGGGTTGCATTGCACACTCATCATTCTTTTATTGCGTGCGCTTCTATATATCTTCTTTCAACATCATTCAAGATTTTAATACCACCTCACTAGAACATTCTCTCAAACATATTCTTCTATATGATGATATGATATATATGGTGAACTAAGTATGTAATTTAATAATTATGTTAGGTAGTGTTTGGTGGAAAGACTGAGACGGAGAGACTGAGAGACTGAGACTAAGAGACAGGGATTGAAATAAATCTCAGTATTCTGTTTGGTGCAAAATGAGAGACAGGAATTAAAACAAAAATGAAACTCTAATTTAATTTGCACAAAGGATAAAATTGAAATTAATTAATTGAAATGAAAGTATTTTAGGTATAAAATGTTATTAAAGTTTCAGTCTCTGTCTCTAAAAATTTCAGTCTTCTGTGTCTCTATTTTTTGGAGGTACTGAAATACTGAAAGTTTAGAGACAGAGACAAAAATTTTAGTATCAGTCTCTGAACTAACAAACACGATACTGAGTTTCAGTTTCTCCGTCTCTGTCTCAGTACTTCAAAACAAACGCTACCTAAATAGAATATTAGTAATATGAGAACAATATATATGATATAGTCTTCATGAGGGAAGATTATTTATTAATCTTGTTAATTCATGTGATATTATTATTATTGAAATTTAAAAATGTTTCATATAAATTTAAAATTAAACCTATGGAATAATTTTATTAAAATAAAATAAAATCGGTTTAACCAATGTATTGATATTTTATTAATTTTTTTAATTTTAATTGATTTACTGATAAGTGATAATAACCGATATTTATTTTAAATTAGACTAATTTAATCACTAATTTTTTATTTAATAACTAATTTTTTATTAATCCAATCGAATCAACTAATTCAATTCAATTCTCATAACTATGGTTAAAGTTAACTGCATAAAGTACTTCTGGGCTCTAGCTTTAATTTTGTTAATCCAAAAAATATATATACATGGAAGGTAACAAAACGGCTGGACATCCGTACATATAGATTATGATAAAGAAGATAATCTTTGACTAATCACTAACCCTTTAATAATAATCTTTGTGTCATAGTGCTTGGCGCACACACTCATTTTAGGTGCTTAATTATAAGAGAAAATGATAAATAGGTCTCTGATTTTTTGTCCTGCGAACATTTTCGTTCCTGACTATTAAAAAATACTTTTAAATTCTTGACTTTCACAAAATTTGGACGAATCAGTCCTTAACAGAGGTATTTAGACGGATAGTCCCTGACGAAGGCAATTAGACGGAGGGACTGATCCGTCCAAATTTTGTAAAAGTCAGAAACTTAAAAGTATTTTTTAATGGTCAGAAACAAAAATGTTCGCGCAACAAAAGGTCATGGACCTATTTGTCATTTTCTCTAATTATAATAAATTGTCTCGTGTGACTTTTATTTTATTACAACCACAATAATCCAATGTCATTTATAAAATAAAAATAAGAATGCTTTATTCACTTCGTTCTTGAGTAGCACTCACTGCTCCTTGTATCTATTCCTCTAGATATATTTTTATATTATTACATTTGACTCATGTATCTATTATTTAAAACATTACTTAGATCGTCAAAATGAATTAAATCCAATCTGTTTATCTGTTTATATGAACTTTTTTTTAAAAAAAATAGACTTATAAAAAGAAGAATGCTTAATAGATTTGATTAAATTAATTCATAGAACAAATTAGAAAATATATAATAATATATATA
>NC_029792.2:127165937-127180563 GCF_000816755.2 Arachis ipaensis | reverse complement strand
TAATAGTAATAATGATATATTAAATATTAAAAATAGATAAATTCTTAAAAAAATAGAGTATATAGCTTTTTATTCATTAGACTTGTCATAAATTATCATTCTTAATTGAAGATTTAAACTATTAAAAAAAAAAGAGACATGATGATTATTAGTTCTATAAACTATAAAGCAAATCATTCGAATTGATTTCATAATTGAGGATGATGACCAGAGTAATAAAAATGGATATTGACCACTGACACTGCAAAATTAATTATGTGCCCTATGACATTATTTTTCATTGTCTTGTTATGAAAAAGTTTTGTCTTAACCCAGCATAAACACGTCGGAGTAGCACAACAATAATTTTTAAAAGCCTATAGTATGATAAAGAGGAGATAATGCATTTTGATATATGTTCATAATAATGAGTTTAATTTTGATACTGTTAATGAAATAAAATAGATAAATTAATTAAATAGTACACATGCTGTAATTTGTATTTTTTCCCCTAAAATAATAAATTATCAAGTGAAATATTTTATTGATACATGACGTCATTTGTGAATATGTGCATATTATTTTTTTTTTTTGACATACTAAAATTTAAATTCTTTATCCATATAAAGAAGAGAAAGTGAAAAGTGAAAGTTAGACGTGGAAAGCATATAGCCATTAACGTAAGACCAATTCACCATATACGTAATGTCATGGGAAGAATTTCAAGTGTACCAGAAATATTGGTATTTTAATTGTTTTAATCGTTGATTTAAATTATAAAAAAATATATAATATATATTAATTAAAATTAATGGTTAAAATAACTGAAATATTGGTATTTTGGATACACTTAGAATTTTTCTAATGTCATATATATATGTAATGTGATATGATAAAATAAACAATTCAATCCGAATAAAAAAAAATGAAAAGGTATTAGTACATAGATAGTACTGCATATAGTACTACTACAACCACAAAAAGATTTTATAGTAGGCTCTAGCTAGTTACAGCATCAACTAACTCGGTTTATGGTTTAGTTTATTATGAGATAATTTTCTGTTGATAATAAGTCCAGCCTCCTTATTACTAGGTACCCTGTTTTGGTAGGATATTACATCAATAATTATGATATTTTTAAAAATAAGATATTTAAATATATAATTTATAAATATAAAATAACTTTTATTTTATAATTTAGTTTTTAGAATTAAATTAAGTCTTGATTCCAAAACGGTGTTTGAGTCATTAATTTTGGTGAAGTTAACAACTTCATTATGGTGAAAATTGGCAAGAACCCATTTTAGTTGGCTAAGTCAAAGATGTTCCTGTTATTCTCAAAGAGTCTAGAGAAAAATAAACATATAACTTATTTAATATATAACTCAATCAACTCAACTTAGTAAGTAAAAGGGATATATATGTATATTTATACTAGTGGAGGAAGGAGAACCTTCATGACTTATATATACAATGTAAGACTAACTCATAACACAATATAATAATATATGCTAAACTAAATTACTTTAATTAACAACACAAACGTAAAGCTCATCTTGTATTGGCGAAAGATTCCATTGGTGAGTGCATTTGGTCTTGAAAGATGTGAAAAGGCATAGCTCCCCTTGATTCTTTTGACCATCTACATGTTGTAACGGAGTTAATACGATCTTCTTGCCATCTTTGATATAGGAATATGTATTGAGAAGTGCTAGGAGGTCAGCAGATTTTGTGATTTGTAGCCATCAATTAACTATCATTAGTATTTTTAATAGTGTGAGATTACATCTAATTGTGTGGGATTACTCACTTTTTTTTTTTGCTAGTTAAGTGCTGTCCAGATTTTAATAAAAGTGGTGGCCTCCTAGACTTTTTCATATGTATTTTAGAAACCATCATGAATAGCTTGACGATTATATTGCCAAGGACATCCTAACAATAAGTGACACACGTCTATTAGGATGATGTCACACCACATTTTAACTTTGTATTTACTTTTCATAGAAAATTGGACACAGGCACACAGCATTGCTTTGTTACTTTAACTTCATTCTCTTTTTTTAACCAATGCAACTTGTAAAGATGAGGATGTAACTCGGTTGAAAGCTTCAATTTGTCTACCATATAATTTGAAACAACATTCTCACAATTTTCACTACCTATGATGACTTTGCAAACCTTCTCTTCAATAGTACATCTTGTGTGAAAGATGTTGTGACGTTGCCAACTCTCATCTTCTGTTATCATTGCGATACTTAAGTTTCGACGAACTACTAAAACTTCTCCACAATTGGCTAGAATTTTTCAATAGCATAGGCAACCCCACCTTCCTTCTCTTGCTCTTGGATTGGTTCTTTGTTAACCTTTTCCTCTTCAAGAGTGATAACCCTTCTGTTTGAACAATCAGTAACAATATGCCCAAACTTTGACATTTGAAGCATTTCTTACCAGATGATTCACGCTCCTTGTTGATTTTAAAAGATCCTGTCTTTATTTCTTGTTGAACATCAATGATGACTTCTTTATCCTTCGGCGACTGAGTGTTACTCCTTTGTATTCTTTGCTTTTCAATATTTAATGACAGCCTAATGACATAATCCAAGGTCCAATATGGTTGCAGCTAAACAATATCAGAAATTTCTGTGTTCATTCCTCCAAGATAACGAGCAATTGTTTATTTTTCAGGATCTTGAATGTCACATTTCATAAGCAACTCTTCGAAGTCTATTGTATATTCTTCTACAGATAATGCCTTTTGCTTTAAATTGTAAAATTTGATGAAGGTGTCTTGCCTATGATGTTTAGGAAGGAACTTGTGCTTGAGCTCACGACGCATTTTATCCCATGTCTTGATCTTTCTTCTTTCTTCTCTTTCTCGTTGACGCTTGAGGTTCTCCCACCATACTAACGCATGCTTCTTCAATTTGATTGCTACAAGCTTCATGCGCTTGTTGTTCAGAATGTCTTTTAACTCGAACACTGTGCAAAGTCAGTCGATAAAATCATCAGGTTGGAGTCTCCCTTCAAACTCAGAAATATCAATTTCGATTCCTAAGTCTTTAGCTTTGTGAGTCGTGTTGTGTCTTGCTCTTCGCGTGGACAAATCTTCAGACGAAGAAGAATAATAAAATGGATTTGCATTTCACTGGAAGAACTGTCATTACCCTGTTTGCCATGATTATTTTGAGCAGCTTCATATTTTGCAAGTTGCTCTTACAACTCCTTAACTTGATGGCATAACTCCTCCATTTCAATCTCTTGAGTAGTTCTACGCTTTGGAGCCATCTTTTACTACTATGCAATGTGGTTGATGCTTGGGTGCCGATGTTATGATGATGATGCACAATGATAATGGGAATGCACCAATGATGATAACGATGGGAATGCACTAAAATAAATTACTAACGGTAAAGGCACTAAAAGAAGATAAAAGAACGATATTACCCGGAACTCTGCTGCAGACAATTCGCATTGACGATGACTCATACAACAGCGAGAGCACCGCACTAAAGACCCGTACCCACAAACGAAATAAAAAGTTTTAATGGAACAAGGCAATGAACGACCTTGCTCTGCTATCAAACTAACGCTGGGACGTTGTTTGAGTCACCAATCTTGGCGAGGATAATAATCCCACTATGGTAAAAATAGCCTCGAATCTACCTTGATTAACTAAACTAATGATGCACCTCTTACTCTCAAATAGGTTAGAGGAAAATAAACACACAGTTTATTTAATATATAACGCAATCAACTCAACTTCGTAAGCAAAAAGGGTACATATGCATATTTATACTAGTAGGGAGAACCTTCATGACTTAGACAATGTGGAACTAACTCATAACACAATATAATAATATATGCTAAACTAGACTACTTTAATAAACAACACAAACGTAAAGATATATGCTCCTGCATCGGATCTACTTAATTTTAAATCTAATTAATATAGTATTAAAGTTTATCCAATCTAATATTATTGAGTTACGTATCCATCTACAAATATTTGTTGGGTATATGAAGATGGAAAATGGATCCTCTCAATTGTTAAAAAAAATTGAGAGTGTAAAGTGTGATCTTTAACCTTTTATTATTCTCTCTCTCATATTTATTCTTGGTCCCACTTATAAAACTAATGGTGAGAGATCACATTTTACTCCCTCAATTGTTAAAAAAAATTGAGAGGATCCATTCCCTATGAAGATGGGAAGATGATAAAACTTTAATTGTATTTTGATTTCAAGGCACGATTAGATTGCTTTCTTTAGAGAGATATTTTTTCCCACACTTAATTGCTATAGGGTTGATGACAATACTCTCCCAGGATACAATGAAACCAAAAAATTTCTTAATTAGCAATAGTAAGAAATTTTCAACTCTCTTGAACAAAGAAAATCTCTTAATAGTTGAGTAAAATGTATACTTAGTACTTGTATTTCTGAAATAGTGGACAAAGACTTATTTATGCATATTGCACATAGCAATTATAATTAGTTACCTATACAAATGACTGTGTCTTTTCTATTGCTAACAGATACCATGTTTTGAACATGCACAATTCTTAAAAGGTTGTGTCTTTTCAACCAAATAATACTAAACGGTTAAGAACCGTTTATTAATATTAATAATATTAATTAATCAAATTTGTAAATACCCTTCAATATTCACATTCTGAATAATCATGCTCAAGTATAATTGTCTTTGATAGAATTTATAGATATTTATTGTCTTACTTAATTCACAATACCCTTATTTTTAGTCTTTTTGGTTGTAATTAAGAGAAATTTCAATGAAATCAATTTTAGATATCACTTTTGATTCGTACAATAAAAGAATTGATTTAAAATTAAAACTTCTATTAAATACTATTTTTGAAATGATACTTTTTTTTTTATGGACAACGAGGGTCAAAGATCCCAAAAAAAAAAAACAGAAGAGAAAAACAAACTAAAACCCTCTAAACCTAAAAGTTTTAAAACAATCCAAACTCAAAGCATAACAAATATCTAAGGGAGGGACATCATAGATATGCAAGCTAAAAGGGAGCTCTTGTCCCTTTTTTGCTAGGAGATTAGTTGGAAAATTTGCTTCACGAAGTGTGTGAGACCAGTTGGTGTGCTGGATGCGATTGGCAAGAATTCTTGTGTCTTCTATTAGAGGCGCACAAGGGTGTAAAGAAGGAACATCATCTTTAACGAAATTGAAAGCCACTTGGGAATCAATATCAATAATAACATCAGGGAGGTCATTGGCGATTGCAATTTGTATCCCTTTAATGATGCCCCACAACTTAGCATGAGTGATCGAATAACTTCCCAAATTGAAAGAGAAATCTTTGATAAATCTGTCCAAATAATCCCTAAAAATTTTATCGCAGGCTGCATTGTTGTTCCGGGAGAACAAAGAACCATCTACATTAATTTTAGTGACATTTTTAGGAAGGGACGCCATTTAATCAAGCCATTAGTAATGAGATTCGGTCTTCTCGGCACAATCTCTCTTCTTGTAGCATTGAGAGTCTCAACCGCACGGGCTTTAATGGCCATCACAGCTTTGGTTGGGTGGGTTATTACTTCCTCAAACACTAGTTTGTTCCTATAAAATCAGATTGAAAAAATAGCAACTCCAAATAAGTATTGCCAAGTCTCTTTCTTCTTCAGATTACTTATAAGCCAATCACGATGATCTAACTAGAAGAAGTCTCTATCATCATCATTAGAAAATAAAGATTTTCAAACCAAATTAGTATAAGGACAGTCACGAAGAACGTGTAAAATAGTCTCTTCATTTCAATGGCATCTTGGGTAACTTGCATTTGTAGTTAAATGTCTCCTTCTTTCGGCGTTGCGGCGTTGGTGAGAATAGCATTATTAGCAACTAGCTAAAGAAAGGCACGAATCATTTCTGACCCTTTCCAATTCCAAGCCAACTTGAATACTTGGTCTGGCAACGATGGATCCTCCTCGAGAGAGTTGTAAGCTGTCTTCAAACTGAAGGTGCCATCCGAGGAGGGATCCTAAGCTATACGGTTGCTTCCTTTCCATGGCAAGGGAGGCGCAATAGCAAGGATACAACCAACAACTTCCTCTGGCAGTTATTCTTTTAATTTATTTTCATCCCAACCACCTGAAACAGAAAGAATACTAGTATCAGTAAGGATATCATATCACTTTAAAGAAAGAAGATTGAAATGCTACCACTTGTTTAAACCCATTAAATGAACACTAATGGTATATATATTGTAACTTAATATAACGTTGTAACAAAGACTCAATTAAAATTTACTCAAATAAATTAATTGTACTCTATTGTATTCGGCATTTTATTACTCTATTTTTTATTATCTTCTTGTCAATTTGGTAGAAAAATAGATCCAAATTAATTTAATATAAGTTCTTTTTTGAATTATTTATAAAATTTTAATTTTTCTCCTAATCTAAATATAGTATATAATTATTAATTTTATAATTCTATATTTTCTATTTTAGTTATATTTTCACAATTTAATTAAATTTATTTAAAATAATTAAAAATGATTTAAAGTTTAAATTAAAATAAAAGTAAATATTAAAGTGATAAATTTTACATTAGTTTTAAATTAAATCTTATGATATATAATTTTATAGGTGAATGCTATCTTATCCGTTCTAAAATAACATATAAGTTACTCTCTTTGATGTATCACATTTTAATTTAGTATTTTTTAATCTGAATTACTTTAATCTCATGAGAGTTAATATCTTTGAAAGACAGTGACAGTGACTACCTGACAGAAGGAGAAAATGGATCTATTTGACCTTTCCATCCTCTAAAAATATTAATTCTCATGAGATTAAAGTAATTCAGGTTAAAATAAATACTCAATTAAAATCTGACACATCAAAAAAAATAATTTACATATTATTTTAAAAAATGTAGGATAATATTTTACGTAACATTTTATAAGATTCAAGATAAGATGAAATTAATATTAAACATTGAAAATTCTCTAATCATGTTACATTAACACAAAAAAAATCAATCGCCATATAAAAATAATACTAAATATAAAAATGAGTAGAACAGGCCAAATTTGTCATTAAAAGGCCTGCATTGTAATTATTTGGTCTAACCTTAACCCGTAATTTATTAAATTTCTGCCAACTTTTGTCAACTCTTATTTATAATTGTGTTTAATAAAAGTATTTTTGTAAATGTATCTAATAAAAATATTTTTATGAATATATTTTTTAGATATATCTCTTTATATATGTGTCTTCTAATAGAAATGTCTTTGATATTAATTATTATTGACAGATAGTTAGTATATTAGTATATTAGTATACTAATATACTAATATTAGTATATTAGTATACTAATATACTAATATTAGTATATTAGTACTCTATACTTATGAGTGTAACTTAATCTGACCTGAAGTTTATTAATGAGGCTATTAGCAAATAAAAAATCTAAAATGGTCTGAAAATTTAAATGGGCAAAAGAACTAATAAGGTAAAAATAATTCTAAATGAGCTTTGTCTCTTAAAATAAGAAGTCTTTAAGGTTGTGTTTATTTATAGAGTCAAGACATTAAAACAAGAACACAGAGATATAAAATTGTGTTTGACAGATACGACATGAATAGAGATATTGTGTCCAAAAACATTAAATTAGTGTATTTTGTATCCATCCTAACAGAAAAGATACATAAACATTAACAATAGACACGACTTATTTTTTATTTTTTTATTAATTTTTTTTAATTATATTTTTTTATTATTATATTTTTTTCAAATTTTTTAAATAAAAAAATAAATTAAATTTTTATAAATAAAATATAAAAACACAAAATTTTGTATCTCTATCTTTTGTATTTTATTCTTAATATCTTATCTTATTTCATTCTTATAAACAAACGCACCCTAATAGTCAATTACAAGCCATGTTCAAGTTTCTTGATAGGCTGTCTTAGCCTAATTCCATTCCCTAGGACATACATATTTAGTATTCATGAAAAAAAAATTGACTGTATTGTAAAAAGAATTTAATTATTCTATTATTATAAATTTATTTATTATTCTAATAGCTGATTATTTTGTTGAAAATATGTATAAAATAACATGTATAAATATAAACAAATCAGTTATAGGAGCATTTTATTTACAACTATGTTTTGTATAATACTCTAGCGATTTATGTAAATCTTAATGTATAAAATCTTCTGTTAATTCATGTAACTCTAGTTTCATCTTCAATAAACTATATCTTGAATTTCACGAAGCAAGGGAGTGTAGCAATGCAAAGGGCTTATACCTTGAAAGAGTTTTTTATTCTACAATTAACAAGTTTAGACATTTCGAGTATAAGGGAAAAAATTGTTAGGGAGAAATTATCTAATGTAAAAAGGATTAGAGAAATTAAATTAAAAGTTTACTCCTACAATAATTTTATGAAATTGTGATTGTACAATCCATATCAATACTTAGCATGAATAATTTCTTGTTAAGAAAGAAAACATAGGCAGGTTAAGAAAGAAAACTAAAGGCAAAGGCGTCAGTACAAAAAAAATATTGAGTACCATAAGATTTTTTATCGGAAAAATGAAAAAATTTGATAATAACTAAATTACTATTGGATTTATCCTCGAAAAGAATCAGATGATATAAATCTCGCCAGTAAATAATTATCGTCGAATTTTTTTCGTTCGACGATAATATGCGACGGATTACCAACTCGAAAAATCGATTAATTATCGTCAAATTTTTCTGGTGGTATTGTTGACGCCAAAGTATATAAGTCATTATATGTTATAATAACACCAACACAGAAAATTCATAACATTGAACACTTGACGTGAAAAAACATAAGCAACACAAAATAGCACTCACAAGCATTCTTTCAACATCAAGTCACAAAATTCAGCATCAGCGTCACAAAATTCAAAATTATATTATAGTGTTCAACAGAATATCAGTCAATGAATTCTAAACAAATTCAAACAAACCCAAGAATCATAATAGCATGCTTAATTACCTATGAAAACCAAGAGAAATCCTAATAAAAAAAATTAATTTTACTCTAAATCACTAACAACAAAAAGTAGTTTAACTAAATCAAATTACTAACGAAAAATTAAAATCTAATTAAACCCTAATGAATTTAAAACAGAGAAGATTAATAGAAAAATTGACAAAATCCCAAAACCAACCTCAGAGCAAGAAAAGTGGAGCAACGGTAGAGGTGGAGGTGGCCCGCCAGAGTGCACCTCGGTGGAGAGAGCGGTGGACATCGTGGTGGTGGTCTGGTGGAGGTGTGGCTTGTAGTGGAGGTTCTGCTTCCCCAAGTCCACGTGAAGCATTGAGTGTGGCCAGCAATGGAGGTCTTGGCTCACCAATGCAAGAACGGTGGAGCGGTGATAGCAGCGGCGATGTGAGGGGGCAGAGAATAGAGGTGGAGGCGGTGATAAGAGAGAGACAGTGGTGATGAAGAGAGAGAAGGGAGAAATTCTAAATGGGAGAGATGACGATTCGTGCTTTGATTAAGGGCACAATTACCATCGGATTATGTTTTTTGTGTGTCCAAAATATAACGTTTTATTAAACAAGATTACTGTTGTATTTATCTGCCGGTAGTTAGCGCACCAAAATTTCTTTCATAGTTCGTGATCAAGTACCTTGCATCTTCATAATTATTTCTCATAGTTACATCACACCAATAAAATTAAGGGCAAAATGCATATATAAGCCAAGTGGAGGCAAATATTGCACATATCTACCAAAACGAAAAACGTTACAAGGATCTACCAGAAGCACATTTTTATATGAATCGATAGAGCCTGATTTGAATTACACAATCTAAGAGTAATTTGAATTAGTCAAATTCAAATTACAAGTAATCCACATAAATCGAATTGGTCCAATTCGAATTATGAATGCATAGAATCTTAGGATAATTCGAATCATATTGATTCAATTTATGCATGCAAAAATGTCTCTAGTAATTCAAAATAACCTGTTTCGATTTACATATATAATTCGAACTTGGCTGATTCGAATTACCAAGAACATCTAATTCAAACTAGGTAAATTCGAATTACTTAGGCCCCAACGTATGTAAATATGATGTGAACGTGAATTTCTCCCATGAGAGTGAAACACAATGGCTAGTAAGGAGAGTTTTTTAGGATCGATTAAGAAAAAAACACGTTCTAGTATTAAGTTTACTGACAAGGATCCCCTCAGTATTTTTTTGAAACCTACAACGAGCTTCCCTGAGTTGCTGAATTCTATAATCCAAAAATTGGGGTTGGAAGGCATGAAACGAATTGAGAAGTTATTTTATCACATTCCGATTTCAGTTCTGCGAGATGATGTGAAATACGATTCGTTTGTCATAGGGAGTGACAGGATTTGGAGGTTCTGTTCCATTGTCGTCGGCAGTTTCCCGAGGTCAGGACACCTGAGCTGTTGACAAAGCTTGTAGATGTGGTCTCTAGCTCAGGTGGTTCGAACCTGAATACCCAAACTCCAGCAAGGGCAGCCTGTTCTAGTTTGAGGCTTGTTGGTGCATCTTCAACCGTGCCTGTGATTTCACCTCAGGCAATGATGGTTGCCTCCCCATCCTTCGCAGCTGATCTCAACCGC
Source organism: Arachis ipaensis (assembly GCF_000816755.2). NCBI lineage: Eukaryota > Viridiplantae > Streptophyta > Magnoliopsida > Fabales > Fabaceae > Arachis > Arachis ipaensis. Next base: position 127,169,959 of record NC_029792.2, on the reverse strand, counting down.
AATGGTGACGGAGAAGTTGGTATTATTGATATGGCGTCGGTTTTATTACAGCGTGGGGCACCTAATGGTATAGATGATGCATTGTCGAATGATGATGACGCTGATGATGTGGAGCCGGACATCATTGTCGATGATAGCGGTGATGACATAGCAGCGAGTAATCCAGCAGGGGCTGGCGCAGCGTCCAGATCAGGGACTCAACAGTATCCCTTGCACTTTTTATCTTTAGACTTGGATGCCATGAGACAGGAGGGGGTTCCTGACGAACCTATTGAGGACAAAGAGGAGGCCGTGTTAAGCGTGAAGACCTATAGCATCCGACGCGGGGTACAGTACAAAGTGATGGAGTCCGATTATCGCAAGTACCTTGGGAAGTGTAATGAATTTGGCAACGGGTGCACATGGTTGATTAGGATCAGTCTCCGCCAGCGTAGAGGTATTTGGGAGGTAAAACGGTACAATGGACTTCATAGTTGTCTGGCCACGTCGATCTCAAACGAACACAAGAGTCTTGATTATCATGTGATCTTGGCCTTCATACTGCCAATGGTTAGAGCTTATGCAGCCGTGTGTATCAAGGTACTACTCAGTGCGACAAAGGCACATTTTGGGTTTAGGCCGACTTATAGGAGGGTTTAGTTGGCTAAGCAGAAGGCCGTGGCACAGGTTTTCGGAGATTGGGATGAGTCATACAATGAGTTTCCGCGATGGGTATTGGGTATGTAGATGACGATGCCTAGTAGTGTTGCAGTATTGAGGACGAGTCCTGTGTGAGTGGGTGGGCAGGTGAACCAGTCGCAAGCCTATTTTTATCGGCTGTTTTGGACATTCTCACCGTGTATTGAGGTATTCTGGCATTGCAAGCCGTTGGTCAGTTCCGACGGGACCCACCTGTACGGCAAATACGAGGGTACGTTGCTAGTTGCGATTGCACAAGACGAGAACTTCAATATCCTGCCTATTGCATTTGCACTCGTGGAAGGTGAGAATGCTGAGTCGTGGTTGTTTTTTCTATCCCACCTCCGTCAGCACGTGACTCTGCAGCCGGGTATTCTGGTGATATCAGCTCGGCACAATAGTATCAAGGTGGCACTTGAGGCTCCCGACGGAGGTTGGCTACCACCTGCTGCATAGAAATAGTGAATAGAAATAGTTATGAAATGTCATCGTTAAGTATACAGTGTTGCTAATCTAAGAGAGATTTTAACTATAAGGATTGGTTGAAATACTCACATCTTTAGCCTGTAACAGATCTATCTTGAGCCTCCAACTCGCAACTTGAGGTCCCTTCTCGCTCGCTGTAGGGTTGTGACCTGACCACCTGCAACCCAAACCCAAGTTATCACTAAATGAAGCTAACACCAAATAATAGAATAGAAAAATTGTGAATAGGATAATAGAATAGAATATAATGAAGCTAACACCTAATAATTGTGACAAATAAAGCATTTGAATAGAATAGTACCTCGAGGCCAAAGGCCAGCCGAACGTATTATATTCAGCAGGTCTGAATCCAGGAAACCGCCAGAAGATCCATGACTGAAGCAGCTGTAACGATCCGGCTAACTTTACCACGTGTCTATTCGCCATGAGGCACATGCACCGGTATAACCATGAAAGAGTAGCTGATCCCCAGCTGTACCCACCCATGTCCTCATGCCTGACTACGTATGGCAGCCACCTAATGTGAATACGAGTACCGAACTTATCACCAAATAGCTGAGTCCCTAACAGCACCATGATATAGGCCCGGGCATACCTCCTAACAGTGGGCTCATCGGAACCATCAGGAAGCTCTCCGAATATCTCCTAGAACCAGCTCCACTTCACTGCGAACTTTTGGATGCAGTTCGCAGGAGGCAATACACCCAACAGTTCCTCGAACCACGTCCAAGCTGGGCGACCACCCTCGATGTACGTCTGAAAATTTGTCAGGCAATCACTAACATAATATCCATCGATTGGTAGCCCTAACTAGTATGCCACGTCTTGTAGTGTAATCGTGCACTCCTCAAACGATATATGAAACGTGTGCATCTCCGGACGCCATCGCTCCACGAATGCACTAACCAGCAGCTCATTCAACCTAAACTAACTCTCGTTCAGCCTTGCAAAATGGTATAAACCGGCCATCTGTAAATACGGAACAATCTTCTCATCTAGGCGCATATCCTGCTGCCGTCGCATGCTCGTGATACATCGGTGTGCCTGCATAAAGACTGTATCAGATTGTCTCTCAAATTGGAACATATTTATACAACATCATCAACTAATGCATATTTTAATCCAAATAATACAACTTGTACGCAACCAATTAATGTTACGCATTCAAATACATCATATAAGCATCAAGCTAGGTTTAATAAAAAATAGTATAACGTTAACAAAAAAAATTACTTTAATGACTAAGTTTAATGTTAACGCAAAAGATTGACTCTAAATAAGTTGCACCCCCACTATCTTTACTGCTCAAACTCTTCTACTTATTTGTAATCACTACCCAAATTAAAATTCCTCCATCGAATCTCTATAAACTAATAAATCACTAATACAACAACTCTATCTAACTTAATAACTCTAAATAATGACTAGCGTTATAATAAAAAAAAATAACACATGAAATATTTTCAAAAAAAATGTGCTTACTAACCTCTTCATTGATGACACCAGTTATATAAGCCACTCCATCTAGACAATAAAGCCAGTCCGGATTATCTCTCATCAGCAGAATATTCGAATGTTGAACACTTCGTTTGCAGTTTCAGAATGGTGTTTTCTTCGGGATTTGGTGGGGCAGGGATTTGAATTTGTAGTTCGAATGAGCTGGACTCAAACTATATTTATAGGGCATTCATTGGTAATTCGAATGAGACCAATTCGAATTATCTTGGGCTGCTCCTTGGTGGTAATTCGAATTAGCCCGCTTCGAATTAGTATACTATGGGCAAATCGAAACACGTTGTTTCGAATTACCATGTGCTCAAAATTGGGTGTAATTTGAGTTGGTGCAATTCCAATTAATGAGGTATTCACGTGCATGCATATTTCGATTCAGCCTCATTCGAATTAGTAGTACATTTCGTCTATGCATAATTCAAATTGCCCCCTTCGATTTATAATTTCTCTAATAATTCAAATTACACTGCTTCAAATTAGTATTGGATTTTATAATTTGAATGGATCTCATTCGAATTACATAAAAAAATTTACTCGGTAAATCCTTGTAACGTTTTTTATTTTTGTAGATATTTTTGTAGATATGTGTAATATTGACCTCTAATTGGTTTATATATGCATTTTGTCCTAAAATTAACTTTGTCATTTAATATTTATTTTATTAAAAAATTTAACTTTTTATTTTTTTACGTTACAATCATGATTCATGTCGTTGGTGTTTGCATCATAAATTTGAGAACCGAATTCTTTTTCTTTCTTTTTTTTTGTATTTGTATTTGTATTTTTTTTTATTTTTTTATTTTTTATTTTTTATTTATTGACCTTAGAAGGTTGGCTTCTTCATTGGATATTACCCTCCCACTCTAAAAAGGGACACCACAAAATGAAAACACAACCACACGTAATTGTCCACACCCCACTTACCCACCACCATTATCATATCATCAACATTGGTCCATCCCTATATTTGATTCCGTAATTCGTACAAACTACATACAAATTAATATATTATTTTATTCTTATATAATTTCTTAATATTACTTTATGAACCAAAATGTAAATCATGTGTTTTGAAAAAATTGTTCCATACACATTGGGCATGCATATAGGTCAAATAATAATGATGGGCATAGGTGCAATCTAGTTAATAAGCTCTCTAAGTAATTAATTAGGGTTTGAGTGTGATCTTGTGTGCATGAAAGGATCCTAATAAACCACCAAAAAGATAAGATGACGGATTAATTCAACTTAATCATATTGATGAGTTTATTGAGTTCTAGAATCCAAAAGAAAAAAATTTATCCTCCAAAATAATCTTATTATTAATTATTACTCTACTCGAATAT
>NC_029792.2:127163564-127165793 GCF_000816755.2 Arachis ipaensis | reverse complement strand
TTAAGAGACGTATCCAAATAAATTTTAAATTGAATAAAAATATTTTATTTTTTAAAAAAATACATTTTTAACTCAAAAAAACTAATCCAAACTAGCACTAATTTAACTAACTCAAATTACTTTTGGGTTTGGGTTTTAAAATTCGAAAAGAAAATTTTTTATCCTCCAAATAATCTTATTACTCTACTCGAATAATACAGGAAGATTTTCAATTAAAGCTAAGAAAGATATATTTAATTTTGAACCAAAAATAAAATATCTATTTTATATATTTAAATGTTCACTACTATACAAAAAACTATTGGTCAAATAAATTTGAAAATAGTAAGCTTTTTTCCCCCGTTTACAAGACTTAAAATTACATATCTTTCTTTTTCAACGGCCAACTATTGAATCAACCAAACAATTTTTTTTTAACTTTAAATATGAAATATAAAAGAATTTGTATCTATATCTTATATTCACCAATATCTGCCAATATATGTGTCCCTAGCTAGCTACTATTGAATCCAAATTATGCTATATATATTAAGGTCCTCTCCTATATGCTTTCTCAACTCTCACTTCATTCACCAAAACACCAAACTCAACCATAATCATGCAAGAGGATCAAAATAAGAAGATGAAAGTGAAGAAGGGTTGGCTTGCGGTTCAAGTTGGATTAGAAGATGAAAGTGAAGAAGGTTCAACACCTCAAAGATTTGTCATACCTATTTCATACCTTTACCATCCATTATTTAAGAGACTCCTAGACAAAGCTTATGAGGTTTATGGCTATCATACCGATGGTCCACTCAAGCTACCGTGTTCCGTCGACGACTTCCTTCATCTACGGTGGCGAATCGAGAAAGAATCTAATCATCATGGTGCTGCTAGTCACCATAACAACCATCATAGCCACCATAATCATCATCGCCTTCCTCATGCTTTGTATAATTTTCACTCTTGTTAATTCTAAACATGCTCTAATTTTACATGGGTCTAGCTTTTTTTTTTTGTTACTTTCTTTTAGGTGCTTAATTATTACCATATATTAGGGATATAATATATGGTACTACTTACTAGGAAATTGAGGCCACTCTGTATTTTATTGTGCAGAGGGATACCTTATGATGAGAAATTAATAATACTATATATGCCAGAAACTTTGTGTCTTGTATGTTCTTAATTGGAAGTGTTCAATTCTACATACATCTGATTTAATTTGTTCCCAGTTAACTTTAATTTATCCAATCATATAGAAGAAAATATATTTTTTTCTTCATATATTTAATAAAAAAATAGCTGTAATTTCAGGAGAAAAAAAAGAAGAAAAGAAATTGAGGTACATACTTTTTGCTGTCATTTATATTTTTAAAAAATTTTCAAATGTTGTTGGAATGATGGTGTTTCAATAATTTTAATAATTGATTTTTATCTGAGGTTAGGATTTAAATTAAAAAAAAAAGTATAAACTGCATAAAAATATTTTAAAATGGCTGAAAGAAAATATTAAATTAAGTGTGGAATTTGGAGGTGAAAATTGATCGATATTGAGAGAGCCCATCTCAAGTTGGTGACAGACAAACAAAAACGTCGAAAAATTTCGTAAAATTTAGCCACAAAAATGCAAAACGTTACAAGTAATTATCACCATTATAGAGATTTGCTACTGTTTCTTGTTCGTGGGTATGTTCTTGTTGGTAACTCTCATTTTTTTCATATATGAAACTTCTTAAGAGATTTATTCAGTTCAGCTTAAAGAAATCAAATTAGACTTTAGTGGCAGAGAATATTGTTAAGCAATGATTATTTTTGTGTTTAATTTTTCAATCATTCTCCGTATCTTCAGCATAAGCTAATCATTATATGGCTTGAAAGTTTGAGAGATAATTAGAAGCGACATGGTTCATTCATTATTCATGTTCTAGTGTACATCAAATTCAAGCTACTGTGTCCTTTTTCTGTTCACTTTTGAAAAATGTCCATAAACAATGCTCATATTAAAATTTACCTTTTAAAGATATGGTACGGTTTACTTAATTATATTTATTATATCACAAAGGTAAAGTATCTAGGTAAAAAGAACCGTATGAAAAGTACAATTATATTAGAAATATGAATGGCAGTTTATGATGCAACTTGAATTCTATAATTTCTTTTTGGCCCAATCTATCATATCTTATTAATTATCGCAGCATATTGCAGTTTTAAATGCAAGTTATTTTTTTTTTTTTTTCTTAAAAGGTT
>NC_029792.2:127159982-127163456 GCF_000816755.2 Arachis ipaensis | reverse complement strand
CGCTTTTGAATTTAAATATGGAAGTAAAGGAAGTATTTGACTCGCTTACGGGGAGGAGGGGTGCTTCACATCGTTGTGGGATCAGAGGAAGAAGAACTCGAATCCTGCGAGTTGTGTCTCTCAAAATGTAAAAAAAAAAAAATTACCCAAAACAAAAAAAGGAGGGTCCCAATTCCACGTTTCAGATTTCAAATTCCATCCGCTGCAAATCGGACCATGCAATTTGTGAATCAAAATTTCATGACCATAGAACTCGCATGATCCGAGTTGTGTACTCTGAATTTTTTCAATTTTTAACATACTCTGAATTTTTTTCAACTTTTTTAAATACAAATCGGTGTGTATTTCCACAATTTTAAAAAACACCAAAAATTACCATGTTAAAGTATATCACTCATTTTTCTTCCATATCAAAATTTTTTAACCAAAGACACCTCCCATGAATTATTATTAAACTATGAAGTACGGTCACTTTGCTGAATTGCTTGTGTCTTTATCGATACTTGTCCGAACTGCTGTATCCAACCGTGTCTTAATAAAAAATAAAAAATTCTTCTTCGGACACGTTTGGACACACCTAAATACCATCACTCACTTGTTAGCGTGTCCAATCTTATTTTTAGCATACATTATTGAAATGAACTTAGATATAATATATATTATTATTTATTAAAACAAAAAAATATTTTAAATACTTGATATAATTAAAATAAAATATTAAAAATAATTAAAAAATTAATTTATATTTTAATACTAATAAATATCAAAATATCATTAAGATTTATCTAAAAAATAATTTATATTTTATATGTATATGTATCCCGTGTCTTATAAAATTTTAAAATTTGTGTGTGGGCGTGTCCCGTATCGTGTCGTATCCCGTGTCCGTGCATCATAATTATTAAGTAACATAATAATCCATTTACAAACATTAAAATAGACATAGAGTTTGTTTGGACGCCATTTTTAAAAAATATCTTTTACAAAAATAGAAGTGATTTTATATTTTGATATTTTGTGTAAAATATATTTTTATTTATTAATTTTGTTTGGATAAAATAAGATAAAAGTAATTTTTTGTTCATTTATTATGTGAAAAATATTTTTTCTTTCAAGGAAAAAATCTTTAAAAAAAGATGTAAATTGTAACTTCTCAAAAAAATGTTTCTTTTCTAGTGATTTTATTTTTACTATTAGAAATTTTTCAAATACATTAAAAAACAAAATAAACCCTAAAACCCTAAACCCTAATAAGTACTAAGCCAAAACGAATAATGAGAATCAAGTAGATTATAACTTTAAATATAACTCTTCTCAACAAAGGTGGTTTCCCAGCACAGAAAAGAAGTCTTTATTTAAAAAAAATATCTTTTAAAAAATATATATAAATTATAACTTCTCAAAAAAAGATATTTTTTATTATTTTTCAAGTGTTTTTATTTTTACTATTAAAAATTTGTTAAACACACTAAAAAATATTTAAAAAATATCCTTTTTTCGATTTAATGGTGTCCAAACAAACACATAAAACCCTAAATCTTGAAAAATGCAAGTTATAAGTTACTAGTGCTTTTTTTTTTGTGACTGAAATAAATTAAACAAAGAAAAACAAAACAAACAAAACAAGGAACTGCCTAAATAGAGGGACAGTCCCATTCAAGACTACTCTTAAACTCCTCCCAAGGTGAAAGAAGCTTCACATGCAAAAGTTGTAACTTCATCGTCATCTTTGCCATAGTATCTGCCACCGTATTTGCATCTCTCATAATCAAACGAAAGTCAACCCGCCAATTCCAATGCATGATATCTCTTATTTTGAGCACCAGTGGATCAATAAACCCAAAACCATCTTGAGTAACAAGATTAAATGCTTCTACACAATCCGTCTCACAAATAACATCTCGTTACTAGTGCTTTAATAGATACTAATATACCTATTAATCTATCTTTTTATAAATTAAATATGAATAATAAAAATAAATTTAAAATTAATTAAGACGCTAAGTATTTTACACTAAAGCTAAAAGGTTAGTCTTTCCACTCCCAATGCCCTAAGCTCAAACCCCTAATTTACCAAGTATTAACTAAATTTAAATTTTAATTACGCTAATATATACATAAATATATAGTTACTGAGTTGACGATTAATTTAATATACATAAAGTACTTTTTGTTTAGATTTAATTAAATTTGATCATTCTTTATCATTTAGTTATTATGTTTTTAATATTTTGTTTGGCTAGTAATACTTTTTGTTTTATTTTTTCTTACTAGGATGGGCTACTCATTTTAGAATATTTGTTGTATAATTTCTTTGGACATTGTTGTATCATTGTTAATAAAAGGTATTTTTTATTTATACAGTATTTTTTAATTTGATAGGCCAAAAAATAATTTATGAGGAGTGCTAGGAGGCCAGTAACTTTTGTGATTTGTAGTAATCAAATAGTCATTAATGATGATTTTAATGGTATGAGATTGGTGTGAGATTTCATCCAATAGCTCATTTTTTTTTGCTGGTTACATACTGGTCAAAATTTAATAAAGTTGCTGGCCCTTGGACTTTTTTATAATTTATTGTGGTAAATTAAGTGAAAGGTAATCTATTGTTTGGATTTTACCCATTTTGGGCTCTTTCTAACCCTAACAAGCTTATTATATTTCAATCATGTGAGATTAAATAATGACCTGTCTACTTATTTATCTATCTGTCAAACACACAAAAACTTTACCCCAACACCACTAAATTTGAAGATCACTTATTTATATTATTACCAATTGACCATATGTCTTAGCAACTCGTACAAAATTAATTAATAGAAATCTTGTAAAAGTAAGATATGATTAAACTAATGCTGAATTCTTTAATTTGTATAGTATATATTCACGTATTTAGGTAGGTATGGTGTGACAGTGGATATGTATATAGTGGAAGTGTTTGTTGTGTGTTGAGGTATGATACAAATAAGTGAGAGCCAGCGCATGCACTTATATTGATAATTGCACTGGCTAAACACTTGGTATTTGTTTGTTAATAATGTTTCTACATAACACAACAAGAAGTAATGTCACTTAGACTGCGCTTGTTCATAAGCACGAAATATTAAAAGGTTTAATTATTTTGTTGTTTTCTATAGTTTTGTGAAATTTTTAATTAGGTTCTTATATTTTTTTTTTAATTGGGTCTTCACACTAATTTTTTTTAATTAAGTTCTTCTTAGCAGTAATTGCCTTAATTTTATAGGGACCCAATTAAAAAAAAATTTAGTGCAGGAACCCAAATAAAAAGAAAGAAAAGTGTAGGGACTCAATTAAAAAAAAATTGGTACAAGAACTCAATTAAAAAGAAAAAAAGTACAGAGACCAAATTAAAAATTTCGCGAAACTATAGGGATCAATAGAGTAATTAAACCATATTAAAATCAAGATATCGAAACATAAAATTAAATTTAATAGATAAGATATGGATAAAAA
>NC_029792.2:127155286-127159467 GCF_000816755.2 Arachis ipaensis | reverse complement strand
CGATCTGTTTCTAGCTGTACGACACTACTATACTTTGATGATGAGGAGATTCTCCATTATTTCGTTACTGTTTAGGATATACTTTCACTTTTTTTCGTACATATATAGTATTCATAATATTTTGTTGTGCGATAAATCTATTATATATTCTAATTTTACAACCAAAATGTGTTGCATGTCATTTTTCTATGAAATCAAATATTTTCTTTTAAAATTAAGGAATTCTCCTTTCTTCTTTACTAATTTTACAACTAAAATGTGCCACATATCACTTCTTCATTGTAATTGAAATTAAATCTTTCTCTCCACAATTAAAGAACACTTATGCTACACATACAAGTCTTTTTGACTTACAAGTCTTACATGTTGGGCCAAACCCAACAAAAGCTACACTCACTCACAAAAGCGTGTTAACACGCGCATCACGTTTTCAAAGTGCTCATTCACCATTATGAACGACTCTTCTGTTTCTTCCTCAATGAAAATCACAACTATTATTTTTTCTTCGTGTTTCTCATCCTCCTCCTCCTCTTCCGTCTTCTTCTCTTTGTTCTTTATGTTTCTCCTCATTTTTCTTTGCGTGTTTCATCTTCGTCGTCGTGTTTCTCCTCCTTCTTCTTTTGATTTTGCAACATTATGTATTTTTTTTTCTTTGTTTGATTTTTTCCTCCAAAAAAGAATTATGAGAATATGAAAGAAGAAGAAGAAGAAACAACATAAAATGAGGAGGAGGAAGACGAAGAGTTATGAATTATGCAGAACTTATCAGAATAACAATACACCCAAATTTACTGCAAATATAGAAATGAGTTATGTTACGTGTACACTAAAATCAACCACCAAAGTCAGCCACCAGTATAAAATACATACTGGAATACAAATATACATTGAAAATAAATTAAATCACGCATGTATTTATACACAATACATTGGTGGATAATTTTAGTGGCTGATTTTAGTGTACAAATAGCATTTTTGTACAGAAAAATATTTCCTCTAAAGCATTTTTTTCTTCTTCTTTTCCTTATTTATTTCTTTCTTTTTGTTAAATAAATGTAAGTTCATCCTCTTTGAAGTAATTTTGCAACATTATGTGTTTCTTCTTCTTCTTTGCTTGATTTATTTATTTTTATTCTTGTTAAGAGAGTAAAATAAAAAGAAACTTGAGAAAGTAAAACAAAAAGGAAAAGATGAATAAGAAAAAAAAGAAGAAGAAGATGGTGATAATGATGAAAAAAAAAAAGAACCAGTAAAAGATGAGGAGGATGAAGAAGAAGAGTTCTGAATTATGCAGAACTTATCAGAATAAAATTACACCCAAAATTCTTTAAAATACACCAAAATATCTTTGTATTACACCCAAATATCTTCGTTTTACACTCAAATTTGCTGCAAATACAGAAATGAGTTATGCTACGTGTACACTAAAATTAGCCACCAAAGTCAGCCACGAGTATAAAATACATACTGGAATACAAATATACATTGAAAATAAATTAAACCATGCATGTATTCATACACAAATACATTTGTGGCTGATTTTAGTGTACAAATAGCATTTTTGTACAGAAAAATATTTTCTCTAATGCTACATTTTTCCTTCTGAATTGAACCACACCTCATCCACTTGATTGGATTCAAAACAATAAAAAGAGGAGAAGACTTGTAAAGACTTGTATGAGAAAAATGCTTGTATGTGGAGAACAAACTACACATCAATACCATAGAGGGGCTGCAAAATACACCCAAAATACACCATATTAAAATAAGCATAAACTATAGAATGCAAATAGAACTATAAAACCATCATAAAAAATAACAAAAATCATATTCATGAATCATCATTAAACAGAAACTAAAACAATTCAACTAAAAGAATAAGACAATTCACCATCAGTGAGATAAAAAATCCTAAACTATAAATGCACCCAAACTTTCCTAAAATACACCCAAATATTTCTGATTTACACCTGAACGTCTGATATAAAATGCAGAAAATTCATCAGAACTAGTACATTAGATTCAATTCAAACAAGGAATAATGAATAACAAATTTTACAGGCAAAGTCTACGTATTATTCAGCTACACGATCATAAACTACTAACTGGATTCAAATTCAGATTCAATTATTAATTGGAATTAAATTATACACCTCAGAAACTTCATTGGATCCAAATTCAAAATCCACTTTACTCTGGTTTAGTTGACAATTTGAAGTTGAATCATCCAATATCTTCAAAACGATTTCAGAACTTGATTTCAGAAACAATAAAAAACGAGAAAATCAAAGAAAGAGAACAGAGAGAGAAACTTACGTAAACGGTGAAGGAGAAGACAGAGAAACGCGCGAAAGAGATCGAAGAGAGAAGGCAAGAAAACGCAGAAGAAATTCGAAAAAGGAAACAAAATCTTTTTGAAAAATGAAGTTATATATTCGCGCGTTGATTGATTGAAAAATCTGTTACGGAAGCGCGTGAAACATACGTACCATAAGAAGCGCGTTTTAGGGATAAGGGATATTGAGAACTTGTAAGACTTGTATAGTGAAAAGGCCTGTATGTGGAGATTAATTGATTAAAGAATTCTTCTTTTCTCTATACTAATTTTATAACCAAAATGTGCCACATGTCACTCCGTCGTTGCAATTGAAATCAAATCTTTCCCTCCAAAATTAAAGAGTTCTCTCCTCCTCCATCTTCCTTTCTCTATCTCTCTCATTCCTTCAACCACTCTATCTATTTTATATATCATTATTAATATTAATATCAATGACTAATTACTAATTTGACAATCAAAATGTATAACATGACATTCTTTAATTGCATTAAAATTAAAATTAAAATATTAAAATTGAAATTAAAATATACCTATATTATGTATCATATATTACGATCTAATTTAATAATTAAATGTGTCACATGACACTCTCTTATTAAAATTGAGCGAAAATATTTTTTTCCAAAATTAATAAACTCCCTTCCTAAATTCTCTCATCTACCTCTCTCCATTTTTCTATTTTTCTCTACTACTTTTACTCTATATATAATTTATATTTTATATTAGTAATTTGACAAATCAAAATATGTCATCCGATATTTTTTTTTACAATTAAAATAAAAAAATTTCTTCAAAAATTAACAAACTCTCACTCTCACTCTCATTCTTCATTTTTATCTTTCTCTCTCTTTTCTCTCATTCTCTATTTTTCTATCTTTTTCTTCTTCAGAAAATAAAATTAACAAAATAATATAATTTAAATAAAAATATTATTATTATTGTTATTATATACATAATTTTTTAGTTTTTTTAGTTTTAAATTTTCACCGCTTATCTTTTTAATCTATATTTTCATGAACGTATAAAAAATATGTCTAATATATAATTAGATAACAAAATGTCTTTATTATATAACCCTAAGGCAATTAGTAAAAAATTTAAAATACCTTTTTTGGTTTTTGACAATTTGTTGAGAACAAAACGTTTATAATTCAAAAATTTTTAATCAATTTTTAATAATTTAAGTAACTAATCCAAACGAACTCTATAAATAGTGATTTGTTGATATATTAAGACGGTTTAAATAAGTTATTTAAATAGTTAAAAATCGATTAAGAATTTTTAATTTGTGAAAAAAGTGCTTTAACTTTTGACTAAATAGTCAAGGGTCGGAAAAATGTATTTACTCTTTTTATAAGATCAAATTGGTTCTTAGTTAAATAAACAGAGACATTATTAGTGGGAGTTATGGGTAGAATTAGATTTTACAAAATTGTTAGGCTAATGTATGGTCCTTAGTGAACTAGTGATTTATTCTTATTATTTAAAAATATTTTCAAGTGTACCGTCATATCGGTGTATCAGTATTTTTTAATCGTTGATTTTAATATACTTAAAAATTTTTCTATTATTTATTTGATCAACAGGTAAATTAATATTTTAGTAATGACTCAAAAGTCAAACCTACTACTAGCTATAAAAAACAGAGAGACTCAAACCTACTTTTTTCTTTCCCTCTTTTTGGTCAAATTTTTGGGTCATGGACTTTTTTTTTCTGAATGACTCAAACCTAAGTTTGGTAGTCTAGGTGGTAGAGCCTTTGTAGCCCATAATTTGAGTGGATTAGGCCTAAAGTATATTATACTAATCATATGTTGAAATTTTATTGATGTTCAATGTTTTT
>NC_029792.2:127146877-127154363 GCF_000816755.2 Arachis ipaensis | reverse complement strand
TCATTCTTGTATTAATAATTAATAATAATATTATTTTTCTAAACTCGTTTAAAAAAATAAGTAAATAATATGGTTAACATGCCAGCACATTTTGTATTTAAATATGTTTGATTTTTTTTATTATGACATAATTAGATAAAAAGACATAACGTATGTCAAATATATCATATTCAGACTATATCCACGTATAAAAATACAATCATTCAATAAAATGTTTATGTACTTTATAGAGTAAATTATTTATTTATTATATTCCTGCATAAACTAATTCACAATCTCATCTAATCAGTAAATACTCTCTAATTTTTAAACACATTGATCGAACTCTCAATTATCAACTTCTTGATAATTTAAGTATCCCAATTTACAAAATTTCACCATGATATTAACAATTTTGGATAATAAATTAAGGAGCGCATCAAATTTATTTAAGTGGTCAAATTGTCAAAATATTTTTACCTGTTCATGGAATAACGAAGGAAATTTGTTTTGGAGTTCACTATACTCGATATTTATTTGGATGCAATTAAATTAATAAAAAAATTAATATAAAATATCTTTTTTTAATTTTTTTAGCATATTTAGTAAATTTTTTAATAATAAAATTTAAAATACTGAAAAAATAAAAAAATCTTTTCTAATTTATAATTCGTGGTCGATTTGAAATATAAACAAACTTGAATGAGAATTAACAACGAATTCGTATACTCTTTTTATAGATGCTTTTTTTGGTTATTTGAATATCAATACTAGTGAATATTAACAATTTGAAAATACATATACTTATATCCTATATGGTGTTGTCTATGGTGGCTCAACGAAATGAGTGGCTAAAATGGCTAAACTGTAGGAATCAATCTAGATTTAACACGTGACATGTTTGAAGTTAGAATGATCAGACTTTGACTAGAGTAAACACGGTAATTGTAGTAATGAGGCACAATGAAAATTTTTAATCAGTAAACAATACTAAACAATTTCAAGACATTAATAAATTAATGGAGAGAAATTTGTAAAATTTCAAATCTAGTAGACATAGAAAGATTGGCATACGGATCGGAAAATATAAAATTTACCAAAACCAAAACTAGAAAGAGGCATCATGTGAAGGCGATTAAGTGTTTGTTTGGACGTTATTAAGTTGATAAAAAAAAATTTTTTATGAAAAAAGATTTTTTTTAGCCTATTTAGTAAATTTTTAGTAATAAAAATAAAAAAATATTTTTTTTGAGAAGCTACAATTTACATTTTGTTTAAAAGACCTTTTTTCTTAAAAAAAAAAGATATTTTCACATAATAAATAAACAAAAAAATATTTTTATATTAGAGTAAAATGTCGTTTTTATCTCTAATATTTGGGGTAAGTCATAAAGTTGTCCATAATATTTAAATCGTCCTATTTAAGTCTCTAATATTTTAAAATTGGCTCAATATTATCCTGACGTTAGGGATTCATTAACAGAATTGACGGCGGGACAAAATTGAGACAATTTTGAAACGTTTGGAACAGGACGAAAACGTTGAGGACAAAAATAATACATAGAAATAAATTTTAATTTTATCCTTCAATAATATCAATTTTTTACGATACATAATTATTTAATTATTTTTTAATTTTATTCTTAATCACATTATTTTTTCTAAGTGAATTTATTTTTTATTAAGAACAAAATTAAAAAATAAATTAAGTAATTATTTATCGGACTAATTATTTACTAATTTAACTCTGTTTACAGGTTACACAAAACCGCCAATTTTTCGATCTTCATCAAAATCGGACGATTCAATCCGATTCTCTCTTATTCTATTATTTATCCGATCAAATTGTTCAATTGGACTGACTAAGTGACCAGTTTCACCAATTTTTTGATCGAACCGACTAATCCATTCTGTTTCTTACAACTATAAGATAATTACTTAATAAAAGCAAGAATGATGTCTTACTCTTTGAACACTTAATAAAAATATAACATCAACAAAAATAATAATGAATAACATCATTTTAAATTTTATTGTTTAACTAAGTTGGACTTAGTTCATAAAAAGACTTAAATGTATAGCATTACTCTTTTGGCATGGCGTTAGCTAAACTTGTATTGAATTTTTATTGCTAGTTTTTTTTATTTCAGATAAACTACCAAAATGATACTCAAAAATTATATAGCTAACGAAAAATTTTAAAAGATACTAACGACAAACAAGCTCTCAAAAAATTTAAAAACGCAACAAAAAATTAGATATTAAATATATATTCTAAAAACATTGAAATTAAATTTTGATCCCGAGATCATAATAAAGACGATCATGAAAGTTGGAGACAGAGAACTACGATAATTGTTAGGGTAAAAACAGAATGAGATTGAGATTTAGGAAAAAGAAGGAAAAAGGCTACGAAAAAATAAAATGTATTGTAGTTTTTTCAGAAATCGGTGTGCATACCGCCACTAAATTAATAGATAGCGACTGATTTAAAAACTGCTTCTAAAAAGGCGTTGCCATCTGTTTATATTTTTGTACTGTACTAAATTAATTTTTTTAGAAAAGAATTATTCTTAAAAAAAATTGTCTATATACTACGAAATTAATTTTTTTAGAATCATTAATTAGCTTAGTTTTAATTTGTTATAAAATCAAATATAGATAGTCAAATATTATTTTTGTCTCCAATGTTTGGATCAAATCTCAAAATTGTCCCTAATATTTAAATCGTTCTTTTTAAGTTCTTAAAATTTTAAAATCATCTCAATGTTGTTCTGTCGTAATGATCTGTTAATAGAAATGACAGTAGGACTAGATTGAGACGATTTTAAAATGTTAGGACTTAAATAGGACGAAAATATTTGGGACAAAAATGATACATTACTCTTAGAAGAATTATCAGTCAAATCAAGTAAGATGATTTTTGAAAAATGAGTAGTAGATAAATTTTCGAAAAAAATATATAAATTATACATTTTTATCTCTAATATACCAAACTTCTTTAATGTTTAATTTAATTAAAATTTATTTTTAATTTTAAAATATATTTTAATTTTATTCTTCAATAATATTAATTTTTTTATGATAGATAATTATTTAATTTATTTTTTAATTTTACTCTTAATAAAAAATAAATTCACTTAGAAAATAAATAATGTGATTCAAAATAAAATTAAAAAATAATTGAATAGTTAGCTACCATAAAAATTTGGTATTATTGAAGAATAAGATTAGAAATAATTTTTAACTAAATTAAACGTTAAAGAATTTCAATACATTAGAGACAAAAAATACAATTTATACTTTATTATATATGTATCTTTTTTTTGTAAGTTTATGCATTGGTCATTTTACAAATATTTCAATGATGAGTAAAAATCTTTAAAAGTGAAATTATAAAAAAAATAAATTTATTTAGAATGAAAGTAATGTGATTAAGTGTAATTTACTTATATATGATTAAAAAATAATTGAATAATTATGTACCGTAAAAAATTGATATTATTGAAGGATAAAATTAAAATATATTTCTCTGTATCTTTTTATCTTCAATGTTTTCGTTCTATTTAAGTCCCAAACATTTCAAAGTCGTATAAATTTTGTTTCGTCGTCAATTCTGTTAACAGATCCCTATTGCAGGACAACATTGAGCCAATTTTAAAACGTTAGGAACTTAAATATGACGATTTAAACGTTAGGGATAATTTTAGGACTTACCTCAAACGTTGGGGATAAAAAAGATATTTTACTCTTTATATTATTATACTCAAATATAATTGATATATAAAAATATCTTTTTGTATAAGATATCAAAATATAAAATTATTTATATTTTTTTATAAGATCTTTTAAAAAAATAATTAAAAAAAATTTCTTAAAAATTAACAAATCCTGAGAAGGTCAAATCGAGAGATAGTTTTCATTTTTTTTCTCAGGGCCCAACCCAGCCAAGGTGATATACGTTTTTTTGTTTTTAAACACATAGTGTTCCCATGACCAAAAAAACGAATTTTTCTAACCAAAATCAAAAAAGATTTTGTTAACCCTACCAAAAAGATAGATAGAGATTTTGTTTAGAACCTTTATAAAGATAAAAATTTAATTTCTTGCCCCTTCTTTTATGATAAAGAATTATCGTTATTCGTTACCATAAAAAGAAAAGCTGCAAATATTGTAACTGTTAACTGGGAACACAAAAAGGGCAACCTATTTTCACTATTTATGTTCCGCGCGCTTCAAAGAAGAAGAGAAAGAGGCATTGAATGCACACAAAAACAAAATCCCTCCAAATCCAAACACAAAACTTAATCATTTATAATAATTGAATCTCTCTCTCTCTCTCTCTCTCTCTCTCTCTCTCTACACTCGAGTTCGTTTTCTCTCTGCTCGTATCGTAAGTAATTCCTCTTTCGCTCAATTCATCGCAATTTCACTACCTATTTTCCATTTACATGTGTGTTTTTATATGTCACGCTGAAGCAACATTTTTTTTTGTTTTGGTTGAATAGTTTTTGGTTAGGTTTCCAGGGAAGAATGGAATCCGCCGAGCAGGGTAATCACTTCATTTAATTTTTCAAGCTTTTTTTTCCTTTTCTTTTTTCTTATGTCTGTTGAATAAATCAAAATGACCTATATATATTTCTTATGTCTTTTTTCTCTGGGATTTGAATTTAGTGGAAAATCCGTGAATCATTGTGTGTGCTGATGAAATTGACTAAAATTAAAGTGGATTATTAGGGTGTTGTTAGTAATTGGGTCACCGCCACAAAATTTGTGTCCCCTTTAGCTTCACTTTTTAGAAGGACAAAATGTACAGAGAATTTACTGTTTTGTATACATGTTTCCAGCTCCAATTGCATTTTTTATATGTTTCTGTCTTTATATTTGTGTGATGTATCAAGTACCAAACACATCCTTAAGGTGCCTTTTTAGGGTCCTAGAAGGGTATACATTGAGTTTGCCAATAGGTTATAAGGAAGCACACAATTTGGTTAGCTCTGTTTCTAAAAAATTGAACTGTGTGCTCCTTTATCCCACTCTTAGAGGGATTTGAGAGGTTGACACACATTAGGCCTGGGATGCTATGACTTGGGGTGGTGGAATCCTGATGCTGTTGCAAACTAGAGGTGCTGCAGTCAATCAATTATTGGAAATTATGACTTTGAAACATGTGTTTTATTTTGTTTGTTGTGGCTTTATTTGCCATTACAAAATTTAGTTACCTCGAATCAGTAATATTTAAACCTTGTTCTATGCTGTCCACTGTAGTGATTAACTGTCTGTTTCTGTTGAGATTCTATTGACAGTAAACGTAAGAAAATCACTTTCCAAGGAAAATTAAATATAAGCAACAACTCAGACCTCGTGTCATCGGATGCCTGGAGTTGTTGAGGCCAGATCACTTCTGAAATAAACAGGCCTTAAGTCATTAAGATCGAACAGCTCTGGTAAAACCTAAATACCTAATGAAAATTGTTTGAAATCCAAAGACCATAGGCAAGGCCAGTTTGGTATTATAGGCAATAACCAATCCCTGGTAATATGGTACAACCAGTGACCGCTTCTTAAGCATTTTTGGTGGGAGCAAGATGAGCTAAATTTGATGGTTTGGGCTTGGCCATATTTGGTGGCCATTATAAGATCGAAGGAAATTTGTCGCTTTTTTATTTTATGTGAAAATATTAAATCTTTCATTGTTGGTTTCATATTATTATTGGTGATAATTTTGAAAGTTCATCAAGTATGAAGTAAATATTTTCCATTCTATAGTCTTCCAAACAATGTTTTATGAGAAAAAAGGATAAATCCTTCTTAGGGATTCCTATTGTTGTTGTTGATAACGGTGGCAGTGCTGGTGTTCTAAATGGAAATTTACTGCATTAATTTTTGAAGTAGTAACCTGATTCATTGTTACCTTGCCAGACCTTCTAAAGACGGCAAAGAGGCTCGAGTTAGAGAAATTAGCAGCAATCACGTTCTCTCCTGCATCTCTTGCTGGTCTAGAGGAACTCCTTCATGATACCTACATTAAACAGATCCCAGAACCAATTGATTACCACAATAGAGTAGATCTAGTTCGCATATTCAATGTGATGGCTCGGGAAATTTATGGTAACCATTTGTTCATTGCTTCCTTCTTTGACAATTTTTATGGATATTTTGTAGGAGTTTCACAGCATGACTGTATTGCCACATAAATGGATGTAATGCTACTAATTATTTGATCCTTCTTTAATTTAAGTATTAATTCTTTTCACAATTGTGAAATTGAGTACTATTTTATTCTTTTACTCTTTTTATTAAAGAAGCAAGCTAGGAAAAACAAGTAGTTCTTCATATAGACCATTGAATCTAAACCTTCATGATTCTTTTGCCATTTTGATTCATTTTAACTCATTCATTCTTTCTTTGCTTTCTGCTTTTTTATTCTAAGGATATTATTTTGGGAAAGAAGCATCTTTTGCATTTAAATCTAATAGTTTCAATGTTAAGAGATTTGTGAAAACGCCATTTCTTGTATGTCAAACATTTCACAAATTAAATGCTATTATCCGAGACGGATAATCCCCTAATTCCAAAAACAGAAAAAAAATTACCATAATTCAAATTAATATGTCCTTCTTCTAGTTCTTGGTATGCTTTCCTTATTCTTTCTTCTGTTATTTGTTGATTCAATGTTGGTTAGTTTCTAGTCTTTTTATGCCTTCTTTTTATTGTTTGTTCCCTTTCTTTCAGGAAAAGGTAATAGCTCCCCTGTTGTGGAAGAATATGGATCATTTGTGATGGATATATTCAACAAAAAAAGTGATCTGGACTTGTCTATCAATTTCAACAATTCAACTGAAGTTGATCGTCAGAGGAAGATTTCAACCCTTCGAAAATTCAATAAGAAACTATGCTCAATCCAAAGTATATTTCTAATGTTAGCATAATGTCCTTTTTTATTATTTGCATTTGTTAGGAGGAAAGTTCTGCATTCGACATTTCCACAAAATTAAGCTAATTCTGGAATTCTATTCAAATGTTAAAAATGAATTTATAGCTTTCTATATAATTTAGCTTAAAACTAGGTCTGATTTTTTGCACTTTGGCTTGACTTGAATCTGATTCATTAAAGTCTAAATGTAACGAACATTGCATTCATTTTTGCTTAATGAAAATGGTATAAATTGCATGATCTGATATAGTTGAAAATGATTCTCACATCTTGAACTTGATTAGTTCTTTCTTTTTACTAGTTTAAATATGATGAATTTAACATTTAACATCTTTGATGATATTGTTGGAAATATAACTCTCAAACTTTTGTGTTGTAGGAAGAGGGCATATTACCAGTGTACAGCTTATCATGACTGCCAAGGTGCCAATTATTAAACTTATTGATAGGGGTACAGGTATCGAATGTGATTTATCAGTTGAGAATAGGGATGGCATTGCAAAATCCCGTATTATCCATTCAATTTCTGCCATAGATGAAAGATTTCGGAAGCTATGTTTTCTGGTAATT
>NC_029792.2:127145830-127146867 GCF_000816755.2 Arachis ipaensis | reverse complement strand
TGTTTTATTTTAATATTTAATTATTATTTAATTACGCTACTGGTGTTTACCAAGTTTGATTTAATGTCATTTAAGACTAATTTGAAATGGAAACAATAAAAAGGACAGCCAAGGCAATGGACAAGCATTATGCAGGGTATGGGGGAAGGGCTACACCCAAAGATGTAATTATTATTGAAATGAAAGCAATATGAAGGGAATTACTATTGAAATAAAGAAAGATAAATCACCTAATACCCCTAATTAAATACAGGACTGGATTTGTTTTGAGCACGGTGAATTGACAGTGACGAGATGTCTATGACCATCTGAAAATGGAATACCAGAATTTTATTTTTTCTGCTTTGGAGTTCCAAAGTGAAATGGAAAGACTTAATTGTATAACCAGGTCTTTCGGAAGTTACCATAACTGTCAGTAAACACTTGAATGGCTTTTCTTTCAGTAAAACATGAATTTCACCAACCTTTCTTTGCTGTTGGGCTAGCTTGCACTTCACTAGATTTGCTTTAATTCTGATTTCTGACTGATGAACTTACTGGCCAGTATACTGCTTTTATAACAGTTTTGAAAATGCTTTCATGCTAATGTGATTTTACTATTGTAGGCGAAATCCTGGGCTCAAGCACAGAATATCAACAGTTCTAAGGACCGGACGCTGAATTCTTTATCTATTGTATCACTTGTTGCTTTTCATTTGCAGGTAGTAAACATTTTTAAATATTTTTTTTAAGTACTTATCCATTTTTGAAGCATTACTTTACTTTCTAGTAATAAAGCTGGGATTTGAGTTTGCTTGGAATGTCAATAGAGTCAATACTTTCTTTAATTGATTCATATTTGGTTATTCATTTCCATCCCTTGTGTAGTGATGGATGTATGTCCATTGAAAGATTTTACTTGTAGCTAAGTGTTTTCTTGATTCCTCTCATATTAGTGGCATTTCACTTGATAATTATACCACTATAGGCTGAAGCTCTAGGAAAACCTAACACCCTATAATTGGTGTATTAATTAAAAGCTGATAAACAAAAAGACG
>NC_029792.2:127142032-127145750 GCF_000816755.2 Arachis ipaensis | reverse complement strand
TAAACTTCCAATCTTCTAAAAAGAAAAGAAGGGGAAAAAAAGACATTTATAGAAGATAGTAAAGTTGTTCAAACATCAGAATATTCTCTCAAATGTTTTTTAAAAGCACATGTGCAAGTAATATTACAACATAGCTATTCATTTCTGAAGATGTGCTAGATGAACATGGTAGGAACAAGTATTTTGACATTACTTTGTGGCTTTAAATGTTAACAAATGCATAATTTTCTGAGAGGGCCCTAGTGATACATTTTCTGTGTATTTTTTCACATTGTTTCTCTTTATTGCAATGCAGACGTGCAACCCTCCTATACTACCTCCATTCTCTGCGTTACTTAAAGGTACAATTTGTATCAACAGGTTATTTATTTATTTATTTTTGTGTGTGCGCATTGTGTTGCATTTGTTAAACACTAAACAGTGGAACCTATTTGTATAATCAAGTTCTAACTCTAGCTATATAGTATTACAATTCCACCCTAATAAAACAACTATTACCAAAAGACAATAAGAACCCCAAAGCTCCAAGAGTCTTAACATTCCAACACTTTTAGTTTCCTGGATGGACTCTTCTAAACTTTCTTTGACATTTGTACTTGTATGTTTCAGAGGGAGCTGATCCTGAATCTGTTACTAGAGCTGTTAAAAATTATGCCAACTATGGGAAAAAGAATAGTGATTCATTGGCTAAGCTTTTCATTACTCTATTTGTCAAGGTAATGTCTTTCCTCCTATGTATAGAGAATTATATTCACTAATACTTTTTCCCTTCGAAATAATAGTTACTTTCCATGTACCCAAAATAAATGGGCAGCAATGTTGTTTTGTATAATAGAAGGTTAATCAATTCAATACACACTAGTTTGTGATATTTTGAAGCTACTGTTTTCCTCATTTTCCATCAAGTGTGATCTTTAGTTCTTGAAATGACAGTAGAGATCAAATCTTTTGTGACATAATATTTATTAGGACGGTGACTCTTTTATGTTTGTTGCTAGTGTAAAGCAAGGGATATCTTGTAGAAGTCCTCTCATGTGATCACCAACCCCATGCTTTGTTTTCACCATCTTTTGGTGTTAGAAATTAGGATAGAATCATATCATAGCAAAGAGTATCAAATATGATCTCTTAGAATTAGCATTGGTATTTATTGCTATTTTCTTGTTAATATTAGGGTTTAGGGTTTAGGCTTTGTTTCTGTTTGTTTCTTGTTAGTATTAGGGATTTACTATTGAGAATCAAATTAATTTCAAGTGTTCTTTAAAGTATGAAATGTGAAATAGGAAGTTGTTTCAATCTCATGCAATTGTTATGATTTGTTAGTTTCATTCATATTGCAGCTAGCATCAGTTGAACAACTTTGGCAGAATGGTTTATGCATAAGCTTATATGAAGGATCATGGATTTTAAAATCTTGGGGTCGTAAATCATATTCAATAAGTGTAATCCACTTCACTTCTATTTCCCTTTTTTAATTTGAAAATTAGCTTATGATGTTTTTGCTCATGATGCTATTTTGTTCAACAGATTGAGGATTTCACAGATCCTTCTCAAAATTTTTCAAGAGCAGTTGGAGCTGAAGAAGTAAATACGATATATGGATGTATCCATAGATCTCTTAACTTCATTTTGAGGTTTCTGGATGGCCAGATGCAGGGCAAGGAATTGATGCCTCTTTTGTTTGAGAGACATACTGTTTCTACTTTAGGAGTTGAGGGTATTAGGACTATGAATGAGAATGAGAATAGCCTTACAACTCCAGAAGATGCTTTCCCATCCAAAAGGAGGCGCTTAGAGGGAGGGGTGGCACAAAACCAGGTAGTAACTCAAGGTTCTCAGGGAACAGAACCAGGTAGTGGTGGGATGCAGCCTGGTAAAACTGCGTTTGATAATGCATCTGCATCTTTCACACATAGTACTGAGCATCATGGTTATGATCGAAGGTTAGTTCCTTCTCATGTTGATGATTATGGTTCTGTTGCAATATCTCATCAAAACACAGTTGCTCCTGTTGGAAATGGTGTAATTCATTCACCCCTTCCTTCAACAAGTCATAATCCACCCATACAATCTCAAAGTGTAAAATTCCTATCTTCTAGAACATCTGATAAAAATTCAGTTGCTGTGATTGAAGATGGTATAAATTATTCACCTTCTCCTTCAATAAGTCACGATCTACCCATACGATCTGGACGCATTCCCCCAGTAAATTTCCTAGCTTCTTTTGCAACATCTCATCAAAATGACGTTGCTTCAATAGGAAATGGTTTAATTTATTCACAACCTCCTCCAAGAAGTCGTGATCCACCCATACATTCTCAACGTATTCCCTCAGAAAATTTCATAGCTTCTGTTAGAATGTCTCATGAAAAGGTTCATTTACCCCCTCCTTCGACAAGACATAGTCCATACAGAGCCGAGCATACTTTGCACAATCACAGGAGAATTTAGTTTCAACCTTCTCATGGAGGTTGTTTCTTGTACATGTATACCTTGTCAAAATTCAAATTGCATTAGCAAATCACCCAATATAGACAACCAATTGTCTATTCTCTCTCTTCTCCCCATTGGTTCTGTCGAGCTAAAGCCTCCTTGGGTTTTGTTAATCAGAATGGGATTTAATTCCCATTTTCTTAGTTTGTAGTGGAACTTGTATTGCCAAAATAGAATCTTCACCTTCTACTGACAAAAGTTTGGTGTAGTGTTAAGCAAGCAGTATTTTCAGGATGACAAACAACATCCAAACCTTAGAGAAGGCAATTGTTGGGAGCATTTAGTGATGATAATCGAGTCTGATATCACACTGATGTCACAAGAGAAAGAAATTTCCCCTTCAATTGCATAAGGGCTCTCCCTGGTGATATAGCATCTGTTGTGTTATGGGTGAAAATGTCCTGACTTGGAAAACTAAGGATCAGAACCAACCAATAAACAGGTAAGGCATGTTTGGTTTGTGAAAACACTTTCTATTTTTATTATCAGTGTTTCCTATTTTTAAGATTTTGTGAAGGAAAAATAAAAACCAAGTAAAACAATGAAAATCTTGTTTCTTTTTTTTTTCTTTTAATTTTTTCATTCACGAAATCCTAAAAGTGAAAAACACTGAAAATAGAAAAAAAAGCCCCTAATTTTCCTGTAGTTTAACATGTCAAGAACGTAGAATCCACGGGTCAAATATTAAAGGATAACTCATTTTGTGATTAGCTAGTAGCAATATAGAGCAAGGTTGCATGCTGAAATTTTAACTCTGCGAATGATGGAATACTGCAAGTAGTACTATGGTCTGGTCTCTATTTAAAATTAGGCAATTCATTGTAACATGTATAGCCTGTGTTTTTGGCATAACTCTGAATTGAGGGATCCTCTTCCCCTCCCTTTCCTTAAACTATTGGAACCATTTTAATTTTGAAGTTATAAACTGCTGAATGCTGAATTCTAGTTTTTTATTTATTTGTGTTAAATGTTGGATTGATGAATATTTATATACTCTGAAAAATTTTTATGAATTATTTCTCATGTGCCCAATATATGATTGAATGTTTAACAGCAAATAAACTGGGGGACTAGTTTAGCATCAGGTATAGCCTATATGGATGAGATGCTGCTTGTTTCTTGTCATGAGTCACAAGATCATATACGAGCTGTTATATTCATAATAAAAATATACTAATATTATTCTATTTATTTTTTTAATTTTTTATAATATATGTATAAATAT
>NC_029792.2:127135670-127141944 GCF_000816755.2 Arachis ipaensis | reverse complement strand
ATTTATCATTTATCTTACCTATTTTAAATAATAAGCCATCTGCCGTAGTGGTTTTATCTTCTATTTCACTCTATAGTGTCAACACCTTTCAAGTATGGTTTGCATCTCATTGACTCAATGGGCAGAACTCCAACTCAGTGAGTTATCAGTTATTGTACTAGGAGTAATGTGTCGTTAGATTCGTATCCGTGCAATAATTTATCTTCATACTAGTCCTAGGAGATTCATGACTTCGTGTCTTCCTTTTTTTTAAGCTCTTGCTTGTCCTTTCATTTTGGTGTCAACTCTCAAATCAAAGTTTTGCGAAAGTATTCGGGTCTCTTGTTGTGTTAAAGCTTTTCTCATATATTTGGTTTGTGATTTTGCATGGGAAAATTTTCAAGTATGCCGTCATACCGGTATTTTAGTGATTTTTAACCGTTAATCTTAATTATAAAAAATATATATAATATATATAATTAAGATTAACGATTAAAAATTACTGATACACCGGTATGACGGTACACTTGAAAATCTTCCTTTTGCATGATGTATGTCAATTTTTTTTTCTTTCGCAAAGACAACCCTTCTTGAAACTTCCATTTTCTTAGCCATTTGCATGACGGATCCTATTACCTAATTCCATAGCTTTCTCCTATCCAACTCTCTGATTTGTCAAACTCAAGAATTTGGAATCTTGATTCCTCGGGTTTACTTCTATAGATCTTATTTTCAATTCTTCTCCTTCACAAAAAGATTGAGATAGGGATTTTGTTGGATAAATTCATTTGGAAGTCTAACTCTCCTTCAAAGATTAAAACACTTGTTTAGACTGTTGTTCTTTACAGGATTAATACAAATCACATGCACTAAAAGTGTAGACCTCTCATCACTCTGTCCATGTTTATTATGTAGTTTGAATTCCAAATTGGGAGCTTATCTTTTTCCATATTGCCTTATGGCAAGTTAAGCTTTAAAGTGTTTGCTTTTATGCTTTCAACACCTAAAAACACTTTGGATAGAGGTTAACTGAGAGGAAAGTCATTAAGCAACACTATAAAGCAATATAATTTTCCCATAAACCTCCATAGAATGGATTTTATGTTTACACCTCAAATGATTTATAAAGATGTAAGAAACTAAGAATTATAATTTTGTACAGGCATATGGTTTGGCCAATCTTTAGATAAAATCCTAATTAGGATTCATTTCTTTCTTCCTTTTTTAATATCTAAGCATTATACAAATTATTGATTTTCACTTTATTATCCTTAGATTTTGATATGGCTTCTGTTCTAATTTTCAATATTCTAGTGTCTTTCTCATTTTGACCTCTCTATTCTTGTTTAGAATGATTCATCATGCATCATGAGTTAATATGATGCACCTTTAGGATGCCTGAATGAATGGTTCATGATCTTATCTCCCTCCTATAGTAGCAAGATAGGGCAAATTGCATCTACCTCTTTTTGAGAATGATGAAGCTAAACAGTAAACACATATTCTTTGATTTGTATAACGTAATACATCTCCTAAATTTTGGTAATATAATATCACACGTTATCTTTATATATTGTAAAATACAGCATTTACTTCGCTTAAGTTTAGTGACACTAGACCTCATAGTTTGATGCTCTTTTCATTTGTGGGGTCAACGTAATGCAAGAATGACAAACAAAGGAGTGTTGTATGTAAATATTATTAACGTCAATGATAAACAATGTGATTTATTTATTTAAAAGAGTGAATTCGTTTTTTTTTTTGTGATTTTTTATTTACAAAATAAATATAAACTTTTGAACAATGGTATAATAATTGCTTTGGTGTGAAAATTTTTGTATAAGAACGGATATTTTTCTGTATTCAAATAATAAAATGTCATCAATCTACGAAATTAATTCTTTTGAATCCGCCGTTGATTGCATGAAATATTTTCAAGCAATTTTGAACTGTAAAAAGTTGTTATATTCTAATACCTAATAATTATCTTAGTTCTTAATTTTTTTTTAAGAAAAACATAATAAGCTAAAGAGGATCTTAAGGACATTGGTTAATAAAAATAAAATACAGAAATTTTATCTATTTTAATGCATTAAAAATTACAAAAAAAAATATTCAAATATTTTATTTATGCTTTTTTATTTATTTATGGTTAAAAGTACTTATTAGCATGACTCATACAAACATAGAAATAAAAAGTCAATTGATGTACATTTGTATTATTTGACTTTTATCCTTTGTGTTGAATATATTAATTACAACGATTTTTGAAGTTCATGCACGTTATTTAATTTACCCTGTTTGTTTCAAGGTTAAATATTTGAAGAAATTATATTTTGAAATATCATACACAAGGGTCAAAAAGGTAAAATCAAGAGCTGCTAGTGTAGTGTGCTACAGTGTTCTCTGTTGGGGATGTAGTAGGTGCCATCTAGTACCGTCTTCCACAATTAACGAACCAACCGCCATTACCAGAAAGAAAGTGCAGACGTTGCTGCATCCCCAGCCATAGACTTTCGAAACAACAACCTCTAACCATTCTTTCTTTCACTTCATGATTCTTCTCTTTCATCATCATCATCATCATCATCACCACCACCACCACCACCAATATCCTCTCCTTCTAGAATCTCCTTTTTCTTTTTCTAACCGATGTGGCGCCGAAGCTACTCCCTCACGAAGCACCGTTTGGGGTTAGGGTTTCTACGAAGGTCCTTCTCATCAGAGCGAAGCGGAAAGAGGTTCGCGGCGCTCTGGGGGAACGGCGATTTCGGAAGATTAGGACTCGGCACTTTGGATTCTCAGTGGACTCCAGCTGTCTGCAACGCCTTCCAACACAAAACTCTCAAATCCATCGCTTGTGGCGGTGCTCACACACTCTTCCTAACAGGTCCATTATTTTCATCTGATTCTGTTTTCCGTTTCATTTCTGGATTGCTTCTTTTCAACAGAGGAAATTGAATCATTTACTGTTTAATTTATGAATTGGTAGATGATTTCGGAAATCGTGTTGAATTCAGAAAATACTGTCAAGTGCAATAATCTTCGTATTTGTTAGTTAGATGGAGTTAGTATTAGATTCCATGGTTTTGTATTGTCATAGTGTCAGCTGATATTTGAGGAATAGTTTGCAATTGCGATAATTTTTATGCAAATTCAACTGGATGTCAGCAATTTTAGAACTGCATTAGATTGTTAGAGTGTCTTTATGTTCACGTTGTAATTTTATCAGGAAAAGTATGTGTTCCGAGTTGCTGGTTTGTCTTAGTAACAGTTCTTTTCATGCTACTGGATTGGCTATAATTTGACAGTCTTTTAAATTGGTGATGAGTCTGATGACTGTTGAAGACTCAAAGTAGAGGCTTACAAATTGTGCTCTTTCACAGACGATGGATTCGTGTATGCCACCGGTCTTAATGATTTCGGACAAGTTGGTATATCAGAGGGTAAACAGTACTTGGTGGTATGATCTTTACGCTGCTGTATCTGTATTATATTATCTTAAATCAACTTATAATAGTAGTGATACATTGTTCTGTTGTCAGATTGTTGATGAGAGTATTTTGTTGAGGTGTTCCAATTTTTGAATAGTTCATTTACCTCTTCATGTTTATCTAGGAGCCAGTTCGGGTTTTGGTAGATGAGAAGAAGATTATGCACATTGCTGCTGGTTATAATCACTCGTGTGCAATAACAGGTCTATGCTTATGCATGCTTAGTTAACCACAATAAACATAACCAGCCTTGACATTGATAACTTGTTTTTAAAACTATCATATATTAATTCATCTTTCCTTGTGAGTTATCAAGATTCTTTACCTTACTACATTTGATTTAAAATGTATCTTTTTTTCCTCTTTTCTGTTTTCCTTTCTTTTTTAGCGGATGGAGAACTATATATGTGGGGAAAGAATACAAGTGGACAGCTTGGACTTGGAAAAAGTAAGGACTAAACTTTTCATTAGCTTCGCATAGATGAAGTTTTTCCCCCCTTTTTTCCCTCCATGAACCTGTTTACTGTACAAGTAGCTTTATAAACCTGGATCTGGATTATGATTATAGTGGTAGCTATTAAAGTTAAAGCTAACCAAAAAGGAGGTTGGAAATAGTGACCAGTCTGAATATAATGTTGTTTACTGAGATGCAGAAGCCCCAAACATAGTTCCTCTGCCAACTAAAGTGGAACATTTGGATGGAATCAGCATTAAAATGACAGCGCTGGGATCAGAGCACTCAATGGCTGTTAGTGGTATGCAATAGACAAGATCCAACATATTATATTATATTATTACATTAGGAGTATATTCTAATTCGATCTTCATTGATATCATGCTAGTTAGAGCCATCATATTACCTAATTTTTTTTCAACTGGAAGTATAGCATTATTAGAACTTTTGAGTTTGACCTTAAAGGGTACATCAGCTGTTTCTATTGAGTCCTTGATTGTAAGCATGACTACGGTGTCCTAAATCTTTTTAATGTCCTCTCAATGTTGTTTTTATCCGTGCCAGATGGAGGAGAGGCCTTTAGTTGGGGGATGGGAGGTTCAGGTAGACTTGGTCATGGTCACGAGTCGGGCATTCTGGGATTATTTAAAAGTTACAGGTTTTATTCCTTTTCTTTTACAAAATTTACCAGCAGTAATTGATATTCCTTTTCAGTGTCAGTTTCATGACAAATCTAACAACCATAAAATGTCTAGATGATGATGATATTGGTTATCTATGAAGAGGGGATAGTTTCTGGCTTTTTGCAGTGTTCAAATACTAATCAGTTTGTCGCCTAAATGACCTAAAGCTTACTGTTGAAGTTTGTTGTATATTTATTTGCAACTGAAATTTTATTCCCGGGTATTGACCTGTTTGGATTTTCAGTTATGGTTTTGCATGGATCACATTTGACACCTGGATTTTACATATTTCTTGGTTCTTGTTTATCTTAAGCTATCATTGACCTTTACTTTGCAATTAAATGTACTTGTTGAGTCCATATCCAATTTACTTTTACTTACCCTTGACTTTTCAACTGAAACATCAAAAAATAAGATCAATTTTTTTTTTTAAACAAAAAGGAATGTTATTAGCTTTAGACACTTTTGAGTTTTGAATCTTGTACATAGACAGTACCTCATTTTAATCTTAATTGTACATTCCACACAGAGAAATTTTTGTATAAATTCTGGTCCTCAATAAAATTAACCAAGCAAGCTTGGTGTCTATATATTAATATATCTACATGTAATACTAATATACTCAAGAGAACCTCTATATGCTCTCAGCTGCTTTATATAGGACTCCTTGCAACCGTACCTTGGGTTAATATTTAATTTATGTGGATGTCTATTGATGTACTCTTCAAATCATGCAGTGAGTATACTCCAAGGCTTATAAAGGATCTTGAGGGAATCAAGGTAATTTGTTGAATTCTATGCCGTGTATCTAATTCAAGAGATATCTACTGGAGTCAAACTAAATATTTCATTATTCTTGGTATCTATTTAGGTTAAATATATAGCTGCTGGGTTGCTAAATTCAGCTTGCATTGATGGTAATTAAATATATTTTTTTGACGCCTTTTTTATTTTCTGATTCCCTCCCTTGGTTTTTCTCATGCCGGGAGTTAACCATTGCTTTTTTGCTCTTCCTTCATGGAAATGTTTCAGAAAATGGTTTTGTTTATATATTTGGAGAAAGAGGAATTGATAAATTGGTGAGTTCAATCAGTAACAACTACCAATTATACCTTTTTTGTCTCCCATCATTTTATTATTTGTAATGACTATTATTTCTTCAATCAAAATACTCAGCGCTTGAAGGAGATGAGCAATGCAACAAAACCATCCTTAATTAATGAACTTCCATACTCACAGCAAGTTGCTTGTGGTGGCTATCATACCTGTGTCCTAACAAGTAATTCATCAGTTTCTGAACTTCACCATATGCTTATATGTAATCCATGGATTATTGATTCATCCTATTTTGTGCTTTCCTACAGACTCTGGAGAGCTTTATACTTGGGGTTCGAATGAGAATGGCTGCCTCGGTATTGGGTATACTTCTATGCTTACTACTATTTTTTAATTTTCTACGTTATCATCATTATTTGTCTTCTTTGTGTGCTGCATGCCAAACTTTTGATTGTTTAAATTATTTTTTACTAGTTCCCCTGATGCCATTCATGTACCAGAAAAGGTTCAAGGGCCATTCCTGAGGTCTTCTGTTAGTCAGGTTTCTTGTGGTTGGAAGCACACAGCGGCAATTTCTGGTAGATCCTTTCCTTGAACACCTTTTTTCC
>NC_029792.2:127131313-127135538 GCF_000816755.2 Arachis ipaensis | reverse complement strand
TAAGCAGGACAATTTTTTTAGTAAAATATGAATTTCAATAAGATAGATAAGATATTTACAAAGGACTAGGAGGATAGGAGGTCCTCGTTAGAAGTGACTAGGAAGAAGTATTGAAGCAATGCAGCAAATCCTGTAACATTTCATTTCTGTAAAGGATACCTTTAAAAAGGTCAAGAGGTTAAAGATAGGTCCTAATCTTATCCCAAAGAGCTGCTCATCCAAAATTCCATGAACTGCCCGAGGCAGGTATGATTAGTAATTTTCCAAAACATGTTGACCCAAAATAGAAGGGGACTATGGTAAGAACAAGCTTATCAGTCGTAGTTAACAGTCTGGTTAGCCTCTATTTAGAAGAAATTGTGTTCATAGGGTTGAGGCAAATGAATAGAATGGTTGTTATCATGCAAGTAAAAAATAATTATGAATGATTTAAAAAATAGAATGGTTATTATCATGCAAGACAAGGGGCCATAGTCATGGCATGACAATGAATGTTAGGGTGGGTATTGTCATACAATGAAAAGAACTGTTTTGGCATCAATCCAGTGCTTCACTATATGAAAGAAGATATAGTACTAATATCCGGGAGTTTACTTCCAGTCCACGTATAGGCAGTCATACTGCTGTTACTCTTGTCAAATCGGCAGTTTGCCATTCAATTTTTTGTGGAATCAATAGTTAATTGTCAGTTTTATGCATCCTGGAGAAAATCATTTTTCTTGTTTCCAGCATGTTTTGTGGCACATTCATTTTGGTTTTAATGGTTAAGAAGTTCTTTCCTGACATGTAAACAGACATATCCTGTATAGTTTTCTGCATAGAGCTGCAGGCTTGATATAGAGATATGATGTGATGCATAATCATACCACTTTTCAGTTGTAGAATTGGGGGATCAATTTTTGATTCGTTGATTTAGTTTATAGTCCTCTCACTTGTAAGCCTTACCTAATGTTTTACTACATTGGTATTGCAGACTATGATTGTATATTTTTTATTATTGAATTTTTCATTGACCTGCAGAAGGAAGACTCTTCACATGGGGTTGGGGAGGTTCATATGGGACTTTCTCTGAAGTAGGACATTCTTCTGCTGGACAATTGGTAAATTCTGCTTCTATTTTTATTTATCAAGGAGAAGGCACGCATCAGAATACCATATTAGGACAAGAGGGAAAGAATAACTTGTTTGAAGTAACAAAATTTGCACAAGCAGTGATGATTCACTTTGTATATGGAATTACACAATAAACGCATATACTGATTTTCACTTAGCTTTCTTCATAATAATTACAAGACGTCACACAATCTTGAGAGGAATATGAGTTTGAATACAATTAGCCAGCGCCACTTTCATAATTTGGTTTATTTGTCCAATTGTACAATTCTTTATATGCATGACAAAAAATAAAGTTTATGCTTTCAACTCAGGGCCAAGGAAGTGATGTGGACTACATAAATCCTGCTAGAGTTTGTTTTGGAGAAGAAGTGAAAGCATTACAAATTTCATGCGGGTTCAACCATACAGGTGCTATACTTGAATATACATAACTTTTTTACTGTTCCAATAATTCATATTTACTGCAATTCATCCAGAAAAGCCAGAATGCTATGATCCATAACCCGGATAGATGTTATGCATTTGTTCATTTGTGTTGCCAATTTGCTATTTATCTTCCATACATCACCGTATCTGCTAAGGTCACATCTTCTACCCCATACAATGGGCTCCAATAGGTTGCAGCATGTCTAAGTGAGGTATATATTATCCATTTGTTGTATAATTTTTATTTTATTTTATTTTTCACTGTAAAAAACGCTCTTGCATATAAGGCAAATAATGCCCTCTTATGTATATGATGTAAACAAAAGTGAATGATTAATTTTTTTTTTTTTTTTTTTGAAAAGCTTGTCTTTAACTTGTGGGAAATTTAGCTTACTTCAGATATTAGTGCTTATGTCATTTTGTTCTGTTCCCGTGGAGAAAAGTTAGCCAGATGGTTTAAGTAGATCATGGTGATGCAATTATATGAGCCCCTATATATTTTGTTAGTTGTCACCCTAATAAGTCTAGATGCTTTTGTAGCATCATAATTGAAAAGGGTATCTTCCTTTTCTATTTGTTTGTGTTTGAACATTTTAACTATGTGTTTGGTTCTGCAATTCGCAATAATCGTCCATCAAACATGAATGGGAAATTCCAGCAACATGGTACGGCGGTGGAGCTAGTAGTAAATTTTAAATATTAAATTTATGGTTTGGGTAACAAGATGGTGAGAGAAATAAATATGGCATGACAGTAGTCAGAAAATGAAGCAGATTTTGGTCCTGGCCCCTTGCCTTTATAATATGCATTAATGTGAATACCTAACCCCCCTTTTTAAATATACTAGAGTAACATGGTTTTTAGAACACCATAATGGCATTACGGTGGTATTGTATCAGACCAGACTTCAGACCCCTAATATCCTTTTCAGCGAGATTAGGAGTAACTGTCCTTAGAAAAACAAAAATATATTAAAATAAAAATCTGTGATGCAAGTTTTGTTGTGGCAAAGACATGATGAAAACAAAATAAAGAAATAAGTAAAATTCTTTGATGTGGTAAACCAGACACATGCTCAGCTGGAATTTTAAAGCTGTGGTAACTGGTAAGTAAGGGTAGAACATCTTTGGATTCCACCATCTTTCAAATTGCACACATCTTCATATATTATTACAATAAAGTAAGTTGGTAATAAATGTCTGCGCTGATAAGTCAAAACATCGGGACATTGCTTTCCTGTTGAGTTTTATGTCTCGAGAGTTGAGAGTTGAACCTGAGTTGGTGCAACCTCTCTCTCTCTCTCTCTCACAAATTCCGACCGTTATAAATGTTTTTTTTTTTTCAAAATATGTTGTGTCAATCAATAGTGATTTTACTGACAAATTATTATATCAAATATAATTTTTCCTTTAAAAAATAATTTTCTAGTAAATAAGAAGTGCTTTGGTTGATTTATTAGTAGTGATGTTTTGAGTAGAGTATTGATTTGAGTTGAGAAAGGAGTGGGGCCCTCGTGCCCGTATAACAAGTACAACGCAAACAGTGACTAACTCAAGGTGGAGTTAGTAGTGGAGCAGCATGTGCATGAGGATGATGATGAGCATGGGCATGCACGGCACGCACCGGAAGAAATGATGAGTGAACAGTAGTTAGAGTGAAGGTGGAAGGGGCCCGGGAAATGCGGTATGCATGTTTATGTTATCGCCGCAAGTGAAGCACGTTAGCTTAAGCACCATAGTCATGAGCACCATGATGACCCCATAATTGAGAATGAGTGGTCCCCCCACGTGTACCCCCCCCTCCTAACCACGTGCTTCTGTGTCCCCGTACCAATTAGGAGCACCCTACCACTACCATACAATACAATACAATACACTCTGTATTGAGTTGGGTTCTTTTCTTTTTTGTGTATCCAAAATACCTTATTACTATGTCGGCTCATTTTGTGTCACACTCACGCACCCTGCCACATGTGTCAAACCAAGTGTGGGAACTCATTGAAATTAAAAACATTGGGTTTCAAGGTTGTGTGACAAATTATTTACGAGAGAAGTAACCGAGATAAATCTCATAACTCATTCACAAATCACAACTAAGCTTGCTTTTGGATAATCACCATTCATATTTCACATGTGCGTATTAGGACGGTGCTTTGAATATTTAGTATAAATTATAAGGTGTATATTCATGCGTCATTTTAAAATTATTTCTCTTTTATCATTTGAAGTAATTTGACAGATGATTTATTTTCGATAAAATTAGTGTAGATATAGAGCAGGATTAATTTATCCGATTTTTTTCTTTTAATGGTAATGAGGCAAGTTGTTCAATGATTATTTGTCACTTTTAAATCTGAAAATTTTACTATCTTTGTTCCATGTATTTCCTTTTCTTTTACCTTAGTTTTTACTTGCAAAAGTATGAGAAAGAAATTGAAATGAATGAATCCCCGGCCCCTTCATGCATGTATTCATTATTCGTGAAACACATCATTGATGAATTACATGAACAGTGTTTTTTGATCAACGGGAGACGGCCCCTACAATCTAGTATTGTACGACGAGATAGATCAAAGCTACAAATGTTACACAACAAAATATAAGTACTTCGACAGAATGAATTCTTACATACACCACTTGTGCTTCTTGTTTAACTTCAGCTGTTTTTAGCCACCTTAATAATA
>NC_029792.2:127128816-127131158 GCF_000816755.2 Arachis ipaensis | reverse complement strand
AAGTGTGTGTCCAAGTAGAATAGACAACCAATATCATATACGGATACCAATATAAAGAAGTATCATATTTTTCTAATTTTGACAATATATAGACAAAATGATACTTGTATGAAGTTGTTGAGGCTTCATAATTCTCATAAATACTCAGTTACAATATATAAAAAAGAATTTTTATTTCAAGAAATTTGTCGAATATGATCGAATTTACTAATAGAATAACGAAAAAAATTTGCCAATAAATTATTGTTGAATTTAGTGTTGGATCTATTCTGATAATAAAATTTTTGCTGGTAATGGATTAACGTCAGATTTTATAATCTGACAGTAATTACCAATAAAATTAGCGCCATATTTAGTTATAAAGTTAGCAAAAATATGGAGGTAATTGTCGTCGGATAACTTTTGACAGTAACTTTAGCGCCACGTAGGTAACATATTATTCTATTGAATTTATTTTTCGATAAATTCAATAGTAACATATTATTCTATATTTATTTAAAAAAATTATTGACGAATTAGCCGACAGTGAATGTAAATATTTTACTTGTTAGAACCTAAAAGTCAACAACTAATAGTCAAATTCAAATTAGTAAAAATCAAGTAGTATTTTTAATGAAAATAGTTAGATATGTATAACGTGAAATATCAAGTGTACAGAATAAAACTTAGAAATAAAATACTGCCAACAAAGCAAGACAAAATCTTAATCATTATAGATCTTACTAGTCATCGTTGTCGTCGTCTCCCTAGACCTACTGAGGCGGTGATCTATGTGATGATGTCGGTGACTGTCATGGCTTTGTGCACTTCAATAGTGACGCTGCTACTAACGTGTATCTACTTATAATACACCACCATCTGTTGCTGCATTCGTTAAATCTGCTCCAGCTTCTGCCTCAGGAACTCTGCTTATGCATAGCGAGCATCCTTCGCTACCATGCGTGTGAAGATCTTGTTACACCTCCTCATATACAGTGGTGACTTTGGTCTCGAAGACTCTGGATAAAGTTGTGAATTTGTTCCTACAAATCGACGTCTTTGAGATCGACAGGACTGGTGGTGGTTGAGGTGGACGAAACCCTCGCAAAGAACAACTTCGGTCCATAGACACAATTCTTGTATAGCTCTCGCACCACATCGCATTATGATCGATGATGGAAGCAGAGGTGTTTTTGAAAGTCCTGACTACTTAATCAAGCGGCACTTATAATTACATGGACACCAAAATATCCTTGAGACTTAAATAGTTCTATGTTAAAGACATACTTAACAAACTAATCAACTCCATCAAAAAATTCAGGTTACCGTACATTTACAAACAATTACTTAAAATTATTTTACAACAATCAATCTATAATTTAATCAATAACACAACTTATTAGATTCTTTAAAAATTTCGACTAAATTTCTTTTATAATTAGAATCTTCCACCAAATATAATTTTCATTTTTTCACGAACCAATAAATTAAAGGTTTATATGAGTTTTGTGTATTGTTAATGTAAAGGAATTTTACATTAACAACTAATCACGTGTTGTGATGTCAGTAAAAGTGATTAAATCTATCACTTAAAAAGTGAATCTCATTAGATGACTACTTAAAATTCTATTGGTTATAATTATATATGCTAACTATTGTTTTGTCAAGTTGCTAGTGCTAGTTTAGTTAGTTATTTAACTAAGTCTTGTTAAAATACTTGCACTCCAAGTGATCACTGCCAAGTGTGACTTACCATTTTAATTTCCAATTGATGTTAGAAAATCGGTTCTGATCGCTTTCTCTCAAGCTGGCTCTCCTTCTTCACTAGTTTGGTATCAACAATTTCACGTACATGGTAACAAATTAAAGCTCTCATTTTCATTTGGATTCAGTTTGTCTGTGATTTGACACAACAATCCATCAAAATAATAATCATATCATAGCTCCATCATATTCATATTAATGCAATCATCTTTGCTTACATGATTATTTTATTGACTATTAGAGGTTTTGCTTTCAACTATTTATACACTAAAATTAATTATTAAAATCAATCACTAATATATTTATGTATAAATATATATGTAGTTTAATTTATTTTTAATATTTATTTATATTTTAACATATTTTATATTAGTAGTTAATTTTTGTTGCTAATTTTAGTATATATGTAATATAATCGTATTTTAAAACGTGGCATTCACATGCATTTCTTTTTTTGGTTATTTATACTTTTTCTTTTGTAAAACGTGGCGTGTCACTTGCCTTTTATATATAACAAAATCCAACAAACAATATAACATTGACTCAGGACTCAAATAGAAAAACTAAGAAGATTCTTTACAAGAGGCAAAGATTGAAGC
>NC_029792.2:127126165-127128706 GCF_000816755.2 Arachis ipaensis | reverse complement strand
AACACCAAACACCATGTTCTAGGGATAGGGAGACAAAAGTGGTTGTACTATATATCGGTAGAGTGAGAAATTGAGAATCTAATTATTTTCAAATCAAAATTGTAAGCTCAAACAGAGTAGAAGTTACAAATTAATAGTGATTTTCTTATTTAATTATCATTAGAAGATATTTTTTCATACCATTAACCATGTAACATTACCATCAAATTCGCCTTTTATATTTCAAAATAAGTATTATTGAAGATGTTTTCAATGTACGTAAATGAACATCTTTACTTCGAGTCTATTGAATAAATAAAAACCTGAGACTTCATACCCAAGAAGTTTTTCTAATAATGCTTAAAGTAGCTTTTTCCTCTTTCATTTGCGCTGTCCCATAATTCAAATATCGTCATGCATATATTTTGTGATAATTATATTCATTAGTTTGGACCAACCAAATACAATTTGAAGTTCACTGGAGGTGTAAATTATTGTGAGTTAAAAAGTAGAGAAGCTTTAATATGCCAGGTCAGCAGGTATATATGTATCCGAAAATAATAAGAAGATGCATGAGATGATGAGGATTGAGAGTGTGAGTGTGGACGTGCGGGTAAGTGATAGTACAGGAGAGTTTGAAAGTAGTGTTAGGAAAAAGCTATAAATAATAAGGTAATCATGAAACACTTTTGTCTTCTTCTCTTTCTCTTTCTCTTTCTCTTTGACTACTTCTTCTATAGCAGGTAACACCTCCCTTCTTTCACCGCCAATATCAGGTCAAGTACCCTAACGAGTTCCTGACAATTATTTCGAAAGAACAACGAGATCCAAAAAAAAAAAACATCCAATCCGACTCCTGATTTTTTTTATGGGACTGATTAACTCCTGTGCCAAAAAAAATAACATTAACTTTTTTCTGGCACAGAGGCCTCGTTGTCCCTTCGAAGTAATGATTAGGGGCTGGGTTGAATTTTTTTTTTATCAAAGACTTCGTTGTCTTTGGAAATAATTGTC
The DNA here is from genome assembly GCF_000816755.2 of Arachis ipaensis. Classification (NCBI taxonomy): domain Eukaryota; kingdom Viridiplantae; phylum Streptophyta; class Magnoliopsida; order Fabales; family Fabaceae; genus Arachis; species Arachis ipaensis. The sequence goes on along the minus strand of NC_029792.2, from coordinate 127,127,713 downwards.
AGGAATATTTTAGATTTTTCTCTAATATTTTATATAATAATGTTGAATGGCCCAGTCCTACTCAGCTCCTTTCTAGGGTAAATATTAATTAAATAATGTGTTACTTTGTGTCCCATTTTGCTTTACTAACTTATTTTGTATATTATATTAAACAAAAAGTAATTTTACGATAAATATTATTATTTTTTATTAATATTTAATCCACAATAATTCGTATTTATATTTATAAAAATTTTATACACAAAAAAAAATATTTATTAAATAATAACTAAAAATACTAAAAAATATTGATTTTTTAAAATTTCTCTTTTAAATAAAGTCACCTGTATATATTTTGTAAATAAGAATTACACACACTGGTTCAGTCAAAATTTGTTTTAAAATATATGTATCGAGATTAGGAATTAGGTATAAATGCCGTTTTGCATAAGCTAATATGGGAACTAGGGACATCTGAAAGGGTAACTAAAAATAATAAGCACCATTAACTCTCTCTATTGTGGTGTGAATCAGTGCTAGCTAGCACACTTTATTATTTCTTCTCTCTCTCTCTCTCTTGGGCGTGGCTATATATGTGAGTTAGGGTTTTAAGAGTGTATGTATGTGTTTGTTGTTGAGGGGAATGTTGGCTGGCTCGAGGCTTTTCACAAAATGAAGGTTCTCACTCACTCATCATATTATGGGAGGAGAAGTTGTAGAACTACTAAGGCTTCGGACCAGGCTTCATTCCCCTCAAAAAATCTTCTTCTTATTCATTGTGGTTTGCTTGTTATTACTATTATGCAAAGGTTATCGGTTGAGAGGAATGTTGTCTGGCTCGAGGTCGTATAGGCCGTTATCATTTAGATATTTTCGTGATAACGACCTTAGTGATTCTCGGACCAGGCTTCATTCCCCTCACCCAACATTTTGCTTCTTATATATTTATGAAGAACAACACTAACTCTTCATCTACATTATTATTGTTGGTAAGGATTTTTATTTATTGAATTATGTATAATTGTATGTACATGCTAACTATAGTATTCTTTTTTTTTTTCTTGAAAAAAAAAAGATTATTTCTGGATTTTCAATCTTTGTTCTTTCAGATATATAATACCACAAGACAAGAGAAAGGTAATTACTAATTATTTTATTTTAATATTTTTTATGTGAATAAATAATAATAATATTATGGTAGTTGTCCATTGTTATAGAGATGATATATGTGTGTACTTTTGTTCTTACCTCTTTTCTTTCTGCTGGCATTATATTGTTTCCTTCTATCAACACCCGTGACTGAAGATCAGACTCAACTCTTCTTCATATCTTTTTACCACTTAATTATTCTAGTTTCAAGGTTATTCAACCCTCAAAAAATAATGACTTTTTTATTTAACATTTTACATGGATATTATTATTCAGTTATATTCCTTAAATTATTAGGAAGAGAGAGAGAGAATTTAAATTCAGTTAACTAGTTGAAAAATCATTGATCTCTCCGTACAGATATAGAAGATGTAAATAGGAACATGCAACAACATTATTATTCACCAATTCTCCAACTCC
>NC_029792.2:127124811-127125099 GCF_000816755.2 Arachis ipaensis | reverse complement strand
CAAGGATTATATTTTATTATGAAAATTAAACTTCAAACATAAAAAAAAAAAAGGAAAAATCTCCCAATAATTATTTGGCGGTGAAAATTAAAAAAGGCATCAGTTTTGATGAAAATGGATGGGAAAAGAAATGTACTGGTCCAGGTAAATGAACAGTAGTTTCCAACTTCCAAGTAAATGCTGGAATAATAATAAACTACCACCAAAAAGGGTAAGTGAAATTTCACCCCTTATATTTTTATAGTAATTATTATAATACAAATACATACATTTTCAAATTATTATAAT
>NC_029792.2:127121425-127124764 GCF_000816755.2 Arachis ipaensis | reverse complement strand
TACTAGTATTATTATATATATGTTATACCGTATGATATGATGTGAGATGCTAGTGGTAGCTAGCTCTTTGAAACGTAACTTTTGAATTTATTATGTTTTGTTGTGTAGCGAAAATGCCAGCGCCACATTAACCCTATCATGAGTATTAATTAAACTCATCAACTATATATACGGGAATTTAATTGAAAGAATTGAAGATGATGAAAGAAATTTATAGATACTAGTACTACTACTACACTATTAGTCTATTATAGTATAGAGATAGATATGATTTTATTAATGTTTTTTAATTTAAGAGATATTAATTAATGTTTTTGTGGTGGAACAGTTAACGAGAGAAGCAGTGACAGTGAGAAGAAGGATTCTGTGTGTGACACTGTTCATAGAGAATAGATATACATAATTTCCATTATGATGATGATCCAGATATCTGAATCTGCATACTAAACCTGGAAATTAAAATGGGGGAAGAGAGAAATTATTTGTTACGATGTGTGTGTGTTTTAGTGTAACGAATTTATGAAGCTTTTAAAGTTGTTGAAAATTCAGAAACCATCTTTGGAAAAATGTTTGGATCAACTTCGTCATTGTCATAATGTTGTTACTCTCGTTGCTCTCCTTCCCAATAACTTCAATTTTTTTTTTTTTTGGTTTATTTTGTTATTATTTCTGTACTTATTAAATTGAATTTATGTATCCGTATATTAATAATTATTTCTCTTACTTTAATAATTTTTATCAATTGCTAATGAGTTATAGCTCAAATGGACTCCCCATACTCAATTAAGAGGTCGCGGGTTCCCCGTACTCATCTAAGAGGTTGCGGGTTCGAGTCTTCATATCTTTGATAAAAAAAAATAATTTTTATCAATTATTTTTCATTTTATGACCTTTTTTATCGTTAATTAGTTTCACAAACACTCGTTAATTAGATTTAGTAAAATTTTAAAAAATATTCAGAATAACTTTTCTTATTAATTAACGCAGAGTCCTAATTAGTACAATAGTTAAATAACACAAAGCGTAAGTTTAAAGAATAATTGCCAATAAGTTATAGCTCAAATGGTATTATAGCTCAAATGGTATAATATCTCCATATTTACCTAAAAGATCGCAGGTTCGAGTCTCCTTATGTAAAAAAAAAAAAAAATTTAAAGGATAATTTTATAGTGTTTATAAATTGATGTCTAATTTTTATTTAATTTAATTTTTATAATAAATTTTAAATTAAATATTAATTCTTAATTTTTTTAATAAATTAAATCAGATACTATATTTTAGAAACTATAACAATCATCAAATTTAAATTACAGAATCAGTCATTAATATTTGTATTATGTTAGGTTGTCCGTATTATAGTACAATTTAAATATCGTTAATAGGGTTGTTGTTAATATCTGTGTTAAAGATGTATTAAAATTTATTGAAAAATAAAATTTTATGTATTTTAATATATTAAATATATCAAAACTTGTAAAAACTATTTTATATTTTAAAAATATGTCCCTACATTTAATTAGTCATCAACTTTTGAAGTATGGAAGGTAATTATTGATAAATTCACCATAGATCGAAAGATCAAATTGATATGCAACATTCTATAAATGCATTAATAAAACTAAGAGTTTCTTGAACTTGAATCAATATTCATAAAATCTACCAATATGGTATAATTCACCGGCTATATGGAGGTAAGGAATAAAGATACAATCATGTATGTATTCATATTAGGGATGTTAAAATCCAAATCGATTTAAATTAAACTACTCATCCAATTTAATTTAAGTCGAAAACTGATTAAAACCATACTAATTTAAATTTGATTGGATTTTATTTTTTGCAAATTACTGGATCGGATCGGATTTTGGATCTACTCTTCATCACCGATCCAATTCATATTCAAACCACACAATGTGTTATAATATTATTTTATTATTATGTTTACAATTATACTTATAACATATTCAATTTGTTATATATTTTTATATTTATTATGTATTATTATTATTTAATAAATTTTTTATTTTCAAAATGTGATTTATTTATTTATTTTAATTAACCTATCATTTTATTTCTATTGGTATGTTTTTTTAAAATATTATTAAGACTTGCTATGTCATTGTTGGTTATTTAAAATTTGATGTTGAGACTTGTTATATATATTTAATTCTTTTAATTTACAAAACCGCAACTCCAGTCCAATCCAAATCGTTCGAAATTAGATCGGATCAGATCAGATTTTTTTAGAAAAATCATCAAATTCAAATCGTACCGCAAATAAACATAGTATTCAGATTGGATGAGTTTTTGACTCAAAACCGATCTAAAGCGCACTGCGAACACCCCTCAATCGTATGAATGCATCTTCTATTGTTTCCTAACACTTGTAATACAACAATTTAGCAACTACAGAAAAAATATAAATATCGAATTTATAGCGCATATATATATATATATCAATTATTTATAAAGTTTATTATAATAATTTATAAGATCATAAGACCTTTTAACAAAACTATCAAAACTAAATCAATTACAATGGTATAATACATTTATATTGTTCGCATTATATTCCTAAAACTAATTTGGTATATTTCACTATACACACTATCAATAACAATCATATATGTTTAAACCTAAGTTATAATCTCTTCCAATCATATATATTCTAATAATTTAACTAGAACACTATTTTATCTCATCATGAACATAATTTAACATGGTCTATATATAAATTAAACAATGTAGCGAAATAACAAAAATAAAAACATATTTTACTAACATCTTTGCCTTATATATATGGATCTTTTTACGTGAGCAATAATTATATTTAACCAATATAATTGATCTAGATTATCCATCACGTTTCTACTCTATTTTTTTACTTTTTTTTTTCAAATGATTGTGGACCTCTTCTCCTTTTACTTCTGCTCCAAATTAGGTATAATATATATTTCTCTCCGTTGAATTATAATATATTAGGCATTAGGTTTCTCTCGCTCACACTAAATTGTGACTCCTATTTAGATATTATGTATTTATGTTACCTTCTTCTCATACTAAATCATGATTGTATATAAAGTTTTAGTAGTTACCATGATTTAGTAGGTTGCACCAATTTGATTCTTACTATTAAATTGTGGGATGAGGTGGTTGAATGCTTAGATCCTTTTCACAATTTACATAAACAAACAAAAAATTGATAAATATGTAAGAAGGGTTCATTTATAGTGATTAAAAATAACAATGCGATGGATTTTACTATTATTTAATTCTATTTCGTCTTATCTTATTTTATATAGATTTCGTATTATTACTATTTGAAAGTAATAAAAAATT
>NC_029792.2:127119200-127121378 GCF_000816755.2 Arachis ipaensis | reverse complement strand
AAAGTTATTTGATTTGATTAAATTTGAAAGGGTAGAAGCTAATTAAGATATAGGATTAGGAGGTGTAAAAGAAAATAGGAGAGTAGTTGTGTGTAGTAGTACTCATAGTAAATGACGACTATCTGACGGTTTATTGGGAAATGAAAAAAAAAAAAAAGAAAAAGAAAAGGTTTGGGGAATGAAGAAGGGAAGGGCGAAGCTAAGGGGGGAAACACAAAGCTATGCCTTTTTCTGCTGACACTCTCATAATCAATTTATTATCATTTCAACTGTTTTTCTCACTGCCATCTTTCCAGGATACAACTTTTTAACCAACCCCCTAATTCCTACCTTCATATTATTATTTTAACAAATACACATTTTTAATTTTTTAATATAAAACAATTATTTTAATTCTCTTAATTAATGTTCAAAATTCAATATATTCATGCTTTTACTTCTCCAAACAAGTCCTTTCTTTTTTTAGGAACTTGTTTCTAAAAAAATATACTGTACGCTAGGGGTACACAGACTCGGTCTGGCTCGGTCCCGAATACTTTAGGGAATAATTTGGTGTGATTTTATTGAGTTTAGGGTCGAGTAAGGGTCTCAAAAATAGACTCGGTCATTATTTCGGGTCGTGTTCGGGCCATAGCTCGAGTCACCCAAAATCGACCCGGTGACCCGATCATCATACACAATTAATATTTTGTGTTATTAGTGATAGATCATAACTATTTTTATGTGGAATTTAAGTATTGTAAATCTTAATATTTTGTGTTATTAGTCATTATAAGACTATAAGTTAATGTTTTATGTTTAGAATGCATAAGACTTTAGACTAATGCATAATATTGTGTTATTTGTATTGATTTAAATATTTGGTATTATTAGACAATATTAGTATTGATTGTGGTTATGCTTTAATTTTGAAGAAGGGTTGGTTCTTGTTATATTTTTTAAAGTGAATTTTACCATGTTAAATAATTGTTAGAGTCTTGAAAATTTGGATATTTTTACATGCTAACTTATAAGAAGGTATCAACGTAATGTAATGTTAATGACCCGATTTTCACCCGGTTTTTACCCGGTATAATTGTGGTCCGAAAGTATATTGGTTTCATTGGATCTAGGGCCGGGTTCAGGTCTAACAAATAGACCCGATGTATATTTTAGATCGAGTCTGGGTCACATCAAACCCAACTTCACCCATCCCATGTGCACCCCTACTGTACGCTTCTTACTTTTAAATATTTTAAATTTATTTATACTTTTAGGTACACTGAAAAATCAATATAGTTAATCATATATTTTGTGTCTAAGTACACTAATTAATTTTTTTAACCCAACAGAAAAATGGAAGCAGTTAATTTGAAATAGTAGGAGTAATACTAATATTTCTAAAAATTTTACTCTTAATAACTAACCATGACCTTAAATATAAATATAACTCCTAATATATTGATTAGAGTGCTTTTTTCCCATTAATTTATGTGTTGTTTGATTCTTATAGATAATAAGGAAAAGAGTATTAGTTATTAGTAGTTATTCTCAATTTTATCTTTACTTTAATTTATCAACGCAACATGTTATAATTAGTTTAATTCCAATTAAAATAATACAACTTATTCTGTAGTTGTTTAATTTGATCAATTTCCTAATATTAGTTGTGTATTATATTACTGCATAATTATATATGGGTAATTTAACCAATCTAATCAAGCTATAAACAATTTTAGATAATTTAGTCCTAAAGGATGACACTAAGCGAACAAAATGAGTATTTAATTAGTACTACCTCAATTGATAAACAAGTGTCATTTTCTTTTTATATAATGCAATTTTTTTTTTACCAAAGATAAGAGACTCGAATCCACAACTTTTTAATTGAGTATGGAGAGATTATGCCATTTAACCAACTAAATGCAAATTTAAAATATATACATATATACTTTAAATAAAAAAGATGTCATTAATTAGCTAGTCTTGTCATCAACACCATTAACCATGATTTGAATGACAATATTTGACCTAAATTCTGATAGGCTTGTAGGTGAAAACCAGATGCCGCAATTGCTCCTCTGATTTGTGGCCTGTAAAATTTAATTATTTATTGTAGTCAATAATCCAATCACTGAAATTCAAGAAAGTTGAAAACATGCTTCAGCTTTATTAATTGCTCTTTGAATGAATAAATAT
>NC_029792.2:127118157-127119194 GCF_000816755.2 Arachis ipaensis | reverse complement strand
TCTAGTTCTAGTTAGCAAATTAAATGCCTTATATTAGCTAAAAATCCCTTCTTCAAAAATATAAAAAAAAAAATCATGGCTCATATAATACAAATTTACAATAAATATATTAGAAATTTAAAACTTTTATATTTGAATTTTAAAATGAAAAGCTTCTATTGAACCAGGCCGTACCATAATTTGATGATGCAAATGTAGAATTGTGATGTGTTTTATATAAATAGCAATATATATTGTACTGTATCTACTGCTGCAATCTTCTCATCACCATGTTATGATGTTAAATAAATCATTTTGATTAGAAATGTGTCTGTGTTTTGGGTCTTTGAAGGAGACATATAAGAAGATTCTCATACCAACACATATTAGATTAGAATAATAATAATAATAATAATAATTAAAAAATAAAATAAAAAATTTGCTTTATGGGAAAATGGCATGCATGAGAAGTGAGGTTACTTGAGATGCAAGCACATATGAATTGTGTCTGTCTTCTCAACTCAGTTATCATTCATTTGTACGCATTCAAGAAGTGATGTTTCCCCTTTAATTTCTATGCATCCCTATCCAATCAATCTATTCTCCCATTTTTCCTTTTTTTTTTTCCTTTTTAATTTCCCTTTTTCAAAGCAATTATATATATGTGCCTACCTATATACTAACTAAATGTCTAGAATCAATTTACACTTTTTTTTTTATTTTATTTTAAATAATAAATCGAACCCTAGATTTAAAAAATCGAAGAATCAGATTTTCATAGTAAATTAGAGGATTCGATTTATTAATTTTGTGGTGAGATGAATTTTTTTTGGCTTTTAAACACATCGGGAATCTGACTTGTCGATTTGTGATGAGATGATTTTTTTTCACTTTCAAACAAATCGGAGGGTCTTCTAATTTATATGTTTAAAATGTTTTTCAACATTAAAATATAAATTTGACTTTTAAATTTGTAATTTTAAAAAAAATTAAAAATTACAAATCTAACTTTTAGATTTATGACAAAAAAAAAATCACAAATCTAAGAGTCAGATTTG
>NC_029792.2:127116943-127117591 GCF_000816755.2 Arachis ipaensis | reverse complement strand
TATATAATCTATAAAAATATATATTTATACTATTTTAAAGACTTGAACATAAAACGTTTTAGTTAGAATTTAGATGTTTATCATCTTAACTAATGTCATATTTTTATTAGGATACATCTAATACATGGCACATGCCATATATTAATATTAATATTAATACAATTTTTTAAAATTTTTACTTCAATAAATACATAACAAACAAATTCACATTTAACTTTTGTTATTACTTTTATTTTTATAATATTTTTTAATCGGCAACCTTAACATATGCCTTGAATCTTATTTATTATTGTTATACATACCTAGTTTATAAAAAGGTTAATTAATACACTACAAATAGTCCCACTTATTGTCTAACGTTCATTAATATGATTCATATATATGCAACACAAATAGATACAACAAATTAACTCACAACATTGTCTTGAATAATCCCACGGATAATGTTGGAGGCATACAAAAGATTTTGAAGGCATTGTGTGTTGTTAGTATTGTACCATAATCTATAAAGGCCTAAACATATGTGAGTTGCCGCACCCCAAATATATGTTAATTGCATAGGTCTAAAACAGATGCAACATCTTCGTTCTTTACCTCTTTTGGTTTTGTATATCTTCACTTCCTATGAGAATCTATAAGACATCTTGG
>NC_029792.2:127102043-127116933 GCF_000816755.2 Arachis ipaensis | reverse complement strand
GATCAAAACCTGTCAATTAGTGACTTGCATGTATGGTGGATCTTGAAATTATGATTGATTGGTGATTGAACTTATATAGTTGAAGCAAAAGGTGAGAAGTTAACGGAGGAAAGAAACTGTATGTACACTTTTTTAGGATAATTTTATAAATTTATATTGATTATTGAAAGAAATGAAATCATTCTCGTAATAATTATTTTTAAAGTTTTGCTTCAATAGTAGTATTATTTAAATAATTTAATTTTGATGCACTAATATAAAATAATTTTACATGTACATCTAATTATTATATAATGTCATAGTAGCAAAAATAACTATTTTTCGTATTGACTACGTGAATGGTCATAAAAAGAACATATGTAATTGTGTATTGGTGTAAAATATTTTATACTATTAGTGCATTAAAATTAAAATTTTATTTAAATGATAAAGTTTTCCATTCCAACTTTCAGGTAATAATTAATACAACCCTAATCAATAATATGGGTTATTTTCATTTGTTTTATTTTAGTGTTTAATCACAAAATATTAGCATACTTTTGTTTAAAGATAATTCAGTATCCTATAGAATAGTAATGTAGACAACAAAAAAAAGTTAGACACCAAACAAAATAGAATAGTAATGTAAAAGACTATTGTAATAACGAATAATGTGCATAGGATTTTGGGTAGGATAATTGGAGAATTTGTGACAGAATTGTTAGTAATTATAGGAATTCTATTTTTGTTGGAGTGGAGGAGTTCTATTTATACATATGTTTTTGGTAACACTATTATTTGTATAATATTATTTCAGGACAGGGTTTTGGTCCAATTTTTGTTTTGGACCTTGGTCCGATATTTATCTTAATTCTTATTACTATCAATTGGGCCATTTGGGCTATAGGCTCATGTTTTTTTACAACTTTCTAAATATTTTATTTAACATTACACTAATTAGTATTCGACCAAAAATCAACAGTGAGAAATTTTTTAGAAAGACAAATTAAACTTAATTAGAGAAATGTGTAAAATATTTCACATTATTAATGTATCAAACTTAAACTTATATAGAAAATGAGAACTTTTTTTTTTTTGTTATAAATGAAAACATGTTTTTTTTTTCCACGGTATCCCCCAGCCTGGCAGCTGCCGCGGTATTGAGTTCTATTTAAGGGTTTGTCGTTGACTAATGGGTTGTTACATGCATAAAGCGGGATTCGAACCTTCAACATTTACTTAAACGGACTAATGAGCTAATTATTAGACCAACCCAACTTTGATGGACCCAATTGTTGGGCTTTTAGCATATGGAAGAAAGGCAATAGAGTTTGCAATAAGAAAGATCCCAACCATGACAAAAAAAAACTTTAATTTAAAAGTTTATGCAAGTGCATCTAGATTCGAGACTCGGTTAGGCTAAGTAGTGAATGAAATCCTTAAGAGCATCTCCAACATGAACAAATGAAGAATCCGTTTATTGTTTGTCTGACAAAAGATGAAGACCAATCATTGGTTTGTTTTTATTTTGATCAATGATATTCTAACATGTGACAATTAAGTTTAAAAAAAATTATTAATGTAATCTTGAATTATATATTGTGTATTATTGTTATATATGAATTTATTTAATATTAATATCTTTTAATAGTGAATTATTTTTAAATTTATAAATTTAAATTATATTATTGAAAAAAATTAATTACATTAATTTTAAGTATTTTAATTAATTAATTAAGTGGGACTACAATAGGGACTAAAGTTAGTTCTTCCTAATAGAGAAGAGAGAGATATTTTGAGTTTCTATTTAATGTTTATAACGGAAAAGTTGATGTGGAGTTACTTTTTATGATAGGTGGGCCAAAAACAAAAACTGAGATGAGTTCCCTACTAGGGATGGTCTAAGTATCTTGCGTATAACATTGGTGTGAGTGAGTTTATAATATCTAAAATTAGAGGTTGTCTAATATATTTGACTAAGGAAAAAAACTTATGCTAATGGAAGTATAGTTGTATTTGTAGAAAATCTTAGGTTAAATGTTGAATCAATGAACATTGATGTTTGCTGTGTACTAATGCATTTTGAATCATACATGATTATGTAAGGAAGAAGCATTGAGCAAATTAATATAGCATGTAATGTTTAGTAGCTTAATCTTTCTGAATGCAATTTATTTCGTTATATTTTTTAACATTATAGTTTTTTTATTATTAAAGTTCACAAGAATTGTTTTTTTTAAGCTTGTAATAAAAATCAAATACTTAAAAGTTAAAACTCATAAAGCTTGACTGCTTGTCTCGCCAAAGCATGCCTTTAAACAGAGACGGAGCTAGAAGAAATATTTGAGGGAGGCAAAATATATTTACACAATAAAATAAGATTAAAATAAAATTTTAAGAGGGACTAAACTAAAATTCATATATAATTTACATGTAAAAAATTAAAATTAGGGGGACGATTACCCCCCCTTTTTTGTATGTAGCTTCGCTCCTGCCTTTAAAAATGAAAAATAACAAAAATATATTCATTGGATTCTGGTCTAATTTTGAGTGTAAAAAGAGAATAATAACTAAAAAAAAAAAGAGAAAATAAACTCTTATTTTTATCAAAAAATGTTAAGGACGTCTATAACATTATTTAAAAAATATAATTAACGTTGGTGTTAAATTAGTGTTAAATTTTTTTTATTTGCATAAAAAATTATTCCAAATTCACAAATTCGTATGGTTTTAATGATGTTTAAGGTGGTGATGGCAGAAGATTTGGAAAAAGAAAACAATAGTAGTTTTCACTTTTGACTATGTTGTTTTAGAAAATAAAGATAGAAGGATGGATTGAGAGCTTTAAAAGTTGATGACATCAAATAATATGAATTTATCTATTCTGTATTTTAAAGATATATGTTAAGATAAATTTTTTTATTATTAAAAATAAAAAAATAAATTTTTAATATATTTATTTTATATTAATTAAATAAAAATTTAATTTTTTTATTAATAATAAATTTATTATATATTTTTAGGACACATATTAACTAAACTTAATAAATATAAATATTTTAAAATTTTAGATAATTTTTTAATAGAAGAATGGATAAATGTACACATAAAAAGATCACACCATGGACAAAATTAAGTATGAATCATTTAATGAATCAAGTATATACATAAATTCTATGTTTTGTTGGTCACATCTATCATTCTGTTAATGAAAATGTGCCTCTGTTAGTAGAACTGTACATGTATCATGTTTTCTTCTATCCTAACACTATACCGGAAATGATGTGGTTTTTTAGTGATTAGATGGATATTTGTAGGCTGTCAAACAGGTTAGTCCGGTCCATTTAGATCTGGTCCGTTAAACCCGTGAATTAAATGGGCTGGCCTGTTTAAATCCGTTTTATTTGTGCGTCAGAATTTTCTAGTCTAAACTGTTTATGGTCAGTCTAATAAGTTAAACGGGCCAATCCATTTATCATTTGATTTTATTTTTTGAAAAATATTTTGACAAATAATACTATTTTTAGGTCAAAAATATTTTAAAATATTTTTTTTAGTTGATGGGTCAGATTTTGGGTTGAATCAAGAGAAATATCAGCTAAAAATGCTGTTTTTTTGAAAAAAATGTAAAAAAAATAAACGGGCCACCCGTTTAGCCCATGGGCTAGCCTGTTTAACCCGTTATTTTGTTCGGATTAATCGGGCTCAACTCATTTAGCTCGAAATTTAAACGGGTTTAATTTTAGACAAAACCCGCCCATTTAAATGAATAAACGGATTGATCTGATAGATTTAACCATTTTAACTACCTTAGATATTTGATTAATATTTTAAAATTAAAATTAAATTTTTTTTTTTTTATTTTCATCCTCTATCCTTCATTCCATAACCAGAAATTGAGGGAAATTATGGAACCCCAACAAAGAAAAAATAACTACAATTCAATAGAAGAAGAGACTCATACTTTTTAGTTGTACCAGTATTTTCTTATCTGCTCCTTTTCTAAATTGCGCAAAGAGTTGAACATAAATGTGAGAATTTTGTACGTGCTAATAAAATTGGAGATAGTGAAAGAAATATAGGAGTTTTGTAAAAGAATAAAAAAAGTTCATGAAAGAATTCATGTCCCAAAAAATAGAATTTATTGTTAATACACCAAAGAATGATAAAAATATATGCGAACAAATTGCTATCCATAATAATTAAATTAATGAAGAACTAAAGTGCATTACAAAAATAATACAACATATTTGCTTAGGATTGAGAATTCATGCCTAGTTATTACTTATGGTAATTGTTTAAAAATAAAGTTTAGAGTAAGACTATTCTTTTTTATTAGGGTTTTACAATTTCTTCAAAATCTGGTCATGGAAAGAGGAAGAGAGGATGAAAATAAAAGGCTTTTAGTCTCAATTTTAATTTAAATATATTAATTAAATATTCACTTAATTACTAAATACTCATATTATTCATTATATAGTATTAAGATGGAAGAAAATGTAACATTTGTACAATTTTATTACGACAAAAATATTTTTATTAATAGAATGACACTTTTTATTTTTAATATGGAGGAAAGTGTGGGATGATACAACGTTATGGAAAATAGAAGTGCTTTCCCTGCATGTGGTGTTGGGGGCTGAAATCGGATAGAGGGATTTAGAGCAAGAAATTCAGACAGTCCGATTAGAGGGTATCTACAAAAAAAAATATTTTTTTAATAAAATTTGGAGGGTCCATTTTGATTTAAAAAAAAAAATTCTAAAAACGAAGGGTCCGTTTTCATTTTAAGATAAAATTAAAAAAACAAAAATTATAAACGGAAGGTATGATTTGATTTAAAAAAAAAAAAAAACTAATCGGACGGTTTGATTTGTGGTCAACGAATTTTCTAACAAAAAATTTAGACGGTCCGATTTTTCTCTATCCCACACCTGTGTCTAACACCTATATACATCATAATCAAACACAACTCACACACTCCTGCAATATAAAAAAAAATGACCCACAGAATGATAGACGTGACTAATAGAGTGTAAAATTCATGTATACACTTAACTCATTAAATAATTTATGTGTAATTTTTGTCCATTGTATAATTTTTCATGTGTACATTTATCTATTTTTTTAATAGAGTTAATAAAATTTTATTATTCGATACTTTAATATAAAATGTTCACACACCTACATGCGAACTTTTTCTTTTTAATATTGTATTATTAGAGGTGAAATCCTTCATCATGAATTAAACTGTGTGTTGAACACAACTATGGCCATTTACAAAACGTCAATGACGTTTTGTGTTTCTTCAATTAAAATAATATTTTTCTAACAAAACGTCAGTAATGTTTTGTGTTTTAATAATTAAAATAATATTTTTTATTACAAAACGTTAGTGACGTTTTGTTCTTTGATGATTAAAAAAAAAATTTTATTGCAAAACGTCAGTGACGTTTTGTACTACTACCACAACCCTGTAGAACACCAAAATCATCAAATATTTTTGCATTTCACATTAAAATTATCCATATATAAAAATTTTAGCCCCTACATGCTACATGCTAGATTGCTAGAAAGCAATTAGCAATGGACTAAAAAATATGATAAAATGACGAAAGTAGCCATGGCAGCATGTATGCTGTTAGAAGTTACAACCACAGGTTCATGAAAGCCACTTCTTTTGATAACTCGTGGCTACAATTCTTCAATGCAACTAGTAACTGTTAATGCTGCCATGTAATAATGATATTAAATAAATAAAAAACAAAAAAACAAAACAAAACAATCTCCAAACTCAGTGTCTCACAGAAACCACACTCTCCTGTTCTGTTCTGATGTTCAGCTCTTACAGTGCTTCTTCAAGCACCAACCTTGCTCCTCACTTCCTTCCCAAATCACCATTAACAAAGAACACTAGAAACATAATTAGAACCCTCTTCACTGGTCACTCGAATTCTAAAGCCACTGTTTCACTTTTCTCATCTGTTATTCATGGAAGGGGACCACAGTGGAGAATACCCAGTTGCCATTTCAACGGTTATGGTGGCAACAATGGCAAAGATGGAAACTTTGGGGAAGAAGATGAAAAGGGTCGTAATGGAGAGCGTGAGTGTGAGGTTCAGTGTGAGGTGCACGTGGTTTCATGGAGGGAACGCACAATAAAAGCTGAAATCTTTGTCAATGCTGACACTGAATCCCTTTGGAATGTTCTCACTGATTATGAGCATCTTGCTGATTTCATACCCAACCTTGTCTGCAGGTAATGTTAATTTCAACTTTCAAGCATGCATATTGAATCCCTTTTTCTTATTCATTATGTGTTGACTTTGTTGGTGATGTTTTTAGTGGGAGAATTCCATGTCCATATCCTGGGAGGATATGGTTAGAGCAAAGGGGGTTCCAAAGAGCAATGTATTGGCATATTGAAGCACGTGTTGTCTTGGATCTTCAAGAATTTATCCGTTCAGTAAGAATCTGTTACCAATTCTTGTTATTAATTAGTTATTTGATTCAATTCAGCTCACATCATATACTATAGCAAGTACTCTCTCTGTCACTGTTCAATTATTGTATCCAAATACATTGTAGTGAGTTCTTGGGTTGGAGTGGACTTGAATAATTTTCACTATGATCCATGTCACAAGAACATATGGTTTTCATTTGCAGTGGACATGAATCACATATTTGATTTGATAGATTAGTTGTCAATAGCGAACTTTCTGTTAGATTATTAATACTGTAGTGATTTCTATGATGCTTTAGGCATGGGATCGAGAACTTCACTTTTCCATGGTTGATGGAGACTTTAAGAAGTTTGATGGCAAATGGTCTGTAAAATCTGGAACAAGGTAAAAATTGTTTCTCAATGTCAATAATCCTTCTTGTTCTAATTCTTTGCCATGAACTAATGGTACT
The DNA here is from genome assembly GCF_000816755.2 of Arachis ipaensis. Classification (NCBI taxonomy): domain Eukaryota; kingdom Viridiplantae; phylum Streptophyta; class Magnoliopsida; order Fabales; family Fabaceae; genus Arachis; species Arachis ipaensis. The sequence goes on along the minus strand of NC_029792.2, from coordinate 127,110,039 downwards.
CTTGTCTCATGTAAGTGCATGCACATACATAGTGTATTATGTGTATTTATCTCATTTCATTTTGCCAATGTAGTTCCTTTGAAATATATAATGTTTCGACTTTCAAGTTTCGAGTATTTTCCTCTTTTGTATTGATCAAAATGCAATGAAGTATCCTTGTACATATTGAACTTTCTTATGTAATAGAGAGTGGTATTTCTGGTTTATGCAGGTCATCAACTTCTATTCTATCTTATGAAGTTAGTGTGATACCAAGATTCAATTCCCCAGCTATTTTATTGGAAAGGATTATCAGATCTGATCTTCCTGTGAACCTTCGAGCTTTGGCTTACAGAGCTGAAAGGGATTTTATGCAGAGTCAGAAGCTTTCACTGCCAGAAACTTCTATGGCTATTAATGGTTCATTCATAAAAAAGATAAATGGTACTTTGCGTGAAGGTGATAGGTTGTCACCGGCAAACAACAAAGAAGTATTTACCAGCGCAATTTCTCCTTCCTCGCCTGTCTCTTCCAATGAGGTGGCCGGAAACTGGGGCATATTTGGAAAAGTTTGCAGGCTCGATAGGCCTAGAATGGTGGACGAAGTTCATCTCCGCAGATTCGATGGCCTTCTGGTAACCAATCTTTATATAAAGTTATTATAAAACAATGACTTGTGCTTCAAGTAACTAATAAAGTGTTTTGATGTGAAGGAAAATGGAGGTGTCCATCGCTGTGTTATTGCCAGCATTACGGTTAAAGCTCCTGTTTGTGAAGTATGGAATGTTCTGACTGCCTATGAGAAACTACCTGAGTAAGTCATCTATTCTTTTTCATGTACCAAAAACCACACATTGAAAATTTTCTAGATGAATTGCTATACTCGATCAAATTGATTCAATGTAATTTGTTGCAGGATCATTCCAAATTTAGGAATCAGTAAGATTTTATCGCGAGATAACAATAAAATCCGCATTCTTCAGGTATGGAATCATGTTTAGCCTTCTCTTAAACAAGTTTAGGCATGAATTATGTTTTGTTTAAACACTACAGGATTGATGTAACTTAAATAGTTTAATTGACATGCAGGAAGGGTGTAAAGGCCTTCTTTATATGGTGCTTCATGCTCGAGTCATATTAGATTTGTGTGAAAATTCAGAGCAAGAGATAAGTTTTGAACAGGTTGAAGGGGATTTTGATTCGTTCCAAGGAAAATGGATTTTTGAACAACTAGGAAATCATCACACATTGCTGAAGTATTCTGTGGAGATAAAAATGCACAAAGATACTTTCCTTTCGGAGGCTATCATGGAGGAGGTTTGTCTATTAGATGGTTCAACCATACTGTCAAAAATTGATCTCCAAGCAACAAAAATATATTGATATAGTAATTGTTTTAATTGCTGAAAACTTTTTGGTTCGTTTGCTTATTTCATTTCAGGTCATTTTTGAAGATCTACCATCCAATTTGTCAGCAATAAGAGACTATGTTGAGAATAGAAATGGATTGAAAACTTCAGAAGCTAGTGGGAAGAATACAAATTCAGGGAAACAAATTGCTTCGTCTGGTTTTGAAAAGGACGAAGACAATGATTCGGTCGTGGAAACTCCTAATTGCAATGTTCAAAGTTCATGTCAGCAAAGGCCGAAAGTTCCAGGCTTACAAAGGGATATGGAAATACTAAAATCCGAACTCCTAAAGTTCATTGCAGCACATGGAGAAGAAGGGCTAATGCCGATGAGGAAGCAACTTCGTTTACACGGAAGAGTTGATATCGAGAAGGCTATCACTCGCATGGGTGGATTTAGAAAGATTGCAACCATCATGAATCTTTCCTTGGCTTACAAACAACGAAAACCAAAGGGTTACTGGGACAATCTCGAAAATCTGCAGGACGAGGTGGGTTGCAAAATCTTCATTTCCTTCTTTCTTTACTCTATAAGTCCCTAAAAGATGTTTTAGTAGTCATTGATTCATATGCATTACATTATTGTTTTTGCATCTTAGAATGAAACTCATTTTTTCATGCAGATAAGTAGATTTCAAAGGAGTTGGGGAATGGATCCTTCATTTATGCCAAGCAGAAAGTCATTTGAACGTGCAGGTAGGTTTGAGATATCCTGCTCTCAACTTCAATTTCGTTGCTTACAATAAACTATAGATTTACATGCATGCCTTCAACTCTAATGAGGAAGAAAAACATGTGGAAATATCACATAAACTCATCATGTGTTGATTTTCACTATTGATATTGAGTATGGGATCCACAAAATCATCATATCAAAGGTGAAAATCCACACAACCCTGAAAAATGAGTGTTATTTATGGAATTTGCTGCAGGCCGGTACGATATTGCTCGTGCACTGGAAAAATGGGGTGGACTTCACGAGGTTTCTCGGCTTCTGTCCCTGAAGGTGAGACAACATCGAATCCGACAGGACGATAGCCTTGTTGAGAAGGGTAAGAGAGTTGATAATGTAGATGATGGTGATTTGGAAACACCATCTAAACCATGTATTTATCAAGATACACATAAGTGGCTTACAAAACTAAGACAGTTGGACATAAATTGGTTTGAATAACATGATGAGATAGTATTGGTTTATAGTTTCATGGTTCTATATTATTACACTATTTAACCTTTATACTTTTCTTAGAGTAAGTAATATTATAAACTCACACTTTTGCTTGCAATTTTGAGCACTAAATGTGAGGGTTTGCTCCTTTGTTTTTGTTTCTTTTACATGTTCTTTTTGTCAAACTTGACCTTAAGGAAGAAGTTGTAAATAATGGAGGATCCTTGTGTTTTCTATTTGCACGAGACTTACAAACTTCAATATTCTTGTGTATATAATGAAATACAAATAACCATTCTAAGTATATATTAAAATTAGTCACTAATATAAAATACATGTTGAAATATAAAATACATATTGAAAACGAGTTAAATAACATATGTATTTATATACAAATATATAATGGTTAACTCTGATATACACCTAACATTTTTGTTCAAAGTTGGTAGAAATTAAATATCATTTTTCGTTTTTTTATATTACTACTATTCTCATGTTTTAAAAAGGAGGAACGATTTTTGCATAGAAAGTGCGTTTTCCTTTGAAAATAAAGCGCATAGAAATTGATAAGGTAAATTTAGACTGCATGTAAGATTTAGATTATTTTTGTAAATAATTAAACAAAAAAGTGAATTGGTTCTTTGCTGGAAAGTACTGATGTAGGTGTGTAATGGAATAATAAATTAATGTATTGCCAATGACTACAATATATTGTCTTACGTGATATTTAATTACACATCACAACTTAGAAAAGAAAATGATCTTTCGTAGAAACTAGTAGTAAAACTACTTCAACAAGATGCTTTAATCCTTAAACCAAAGTGTGCATTGAAAGTGTAACTGAAATGGACATGGATATAGTAAATCGTATAGTAAGGAGAAGTAAACGGTAAAAGGTACTACTAATTTATTTAACACCATGAAACTCAATTTAAACATTTTTCCAAAAACATTTAAAACCATTACACATGAACATAATAAACACAGCCTTCAAAAGTTCAGATCAAAAGTTGCTTTTCTTTTTGATGTTCCGGTTCCAATTTTCTTCAAATCTTGGATGTCTTGCTTGCACACCCACCGAGCCCCAGAATTCTCTACTTTCATTTGAACGTAACTAGGCAATACCAGTTCAAAGCGATAGTCTTGGCAAAATTGGTCAACAAAATAGTCACTGGTCAAGCAAAGGATGAAATGCTGAGAATTTTCAGTTTCACGCGCCCAAATTAAATTCTTTTGAATGAATTCCTTACCGTTGCAAATCACCGACGAATCTTGCGCAAAATTAGGACGACTCTTCGTTGGGCATAATCGGAAACAGAGAGCAAGTGGCATGGTTTCATTATGTGGCAATGTGACTGATACTCCATTACCCTCTTCTTGATGGACAAACCACAATGGAATTTCCTCCCCTATGGTCAACCCAAATATCTTTATTTGGTTCTGTGCAACCCACATTTGCAAGATCCCATCAGAATCATGGTTAGTTGATGCTGCAAAGCCACAACACACCTTTGATATCACATTCCAATGCTTTATATCCAGTGATGTAGAATGTCGTGCATTTAGCTCTCTTATACTTGATGGAAGCTCTGGTAAAACCTTCAGATTAGGGCAGCGGTCTAGATTCAGACGTCTAAGCTTGGGGAGTTCATGGATATTTATTGGAACCCTTACAAAATTGTTTTCTGATAAGTCCAAATCCATCAAGGACACTAAATTGGCAAAATTGTAAGACCATGACTCTTGAAATGTGAGAAAACACCCCGATAATTTCAGAGTGTCCAATGAGGTCAGACTAGATAGAGAATGCAAAGACTGAAGGACATTTGGGCAGCCAGAAAGATTCAAAAGGGTGAGGGATTTTAACTTTTGAATGCTGTCTGGAAGGCAAGTAAGCCTTTCGCAACCGTTTAAGTGCAACTTCTTTAGGCCAACTAAACAACCAACCGTTGTGGGTAGTTCTTCTATGGCTGTTTTCGACAAAGAAAGAACTAATAAATGTTTCATGCATTCTCCAAATTCTGGAAGTTTCCTCATACTTGTGCAGAAATCAAGATCTAGTTCCTTGAGGGAACTCATCTCCAATTTACTCCCAAGAGTTTCAAGACTTGAGCAACCATATAAAATAAGTTTAACAAGGCTCTTGTGGCGTGTGAGATACGAGGGAAAATCATTCAGTTCTTTACAAAATTGAACGTCAAGTATTTCAAGATTGGGAGCTTCAGAAAGATCTGGAATTCGTTTCAGCCGAAAGCAATCAGACAGATATAAGTACTTCAGCTTTTTCAGAAACTGAACAAAAGAAACAAACATCACACCATTACTATCCTTGCAAACAATAATCAATGCAGTAAAATTTAATAGAGCTCTGGACCAAAATGTATACCTTTTTTCCATGCCATAAGTGTACAATGCAGTCGCTATCAGACACATTAATTTGAACAAGCTCATAGTATGGATCCATAAAGGGCAGAGTTTCCATTGGACAATCTATCCAACTCAAAACTCTCAATGAACGAGGAATATAGCTAAGAATTGGAGCCATCACGCCATCTAAACTGAGGAGCTTTAGGTGACATACATTTAAAAAAGTTAAATCTCTCCAACGCACTGTATATTGTTCTTCATATAACTCAATATTCCCGTCTACAACAATGCTCTGAATTGCCTCAGTTCCCTAAACAACAAATCAACGAGAAGTCATTCAATTATACTAATTGTTATATTTTTCAAGAGAGGGGGCGAGAGAGAATTTTTTTTTAATTGCGAAAATACAATATTAGACGCATTATCAAATTCTTTTTTTAATTTTGTAGTCTTATAACTGTGAAAAAGTTTGCATTTACCTTGTTTTGAAGAACAATATCGATATCCTCGTAACTTTGCAACCTGCTGCGCTTGCTAGGATCATTTGGAGATTCCTGAATTACAATATGTTTGCCCATTTCTTCAACCAAATCATGCATCTTCAACCTACCTTCCTCATTTATAGTGAGTAGAGATCTATCAATCAAAGTCGCGATACCAATTTCAAGATGATAACCACGCCCTTTTAACATAGCTATTACATTACCTTGTAACCATCCTATGAAAAAATAAGCAATGTCTAAAAAAATATCCTTGTCCATGGAATCTAAACCATCATAACTTATTTTCAACGTATCAAAAATATCGACATTTGGAAAGCTCTCTAATTTTCTAAGAGCACTTTGCCAATCTTGAATGGGTCTACCATAAAGGTGGGAACCCAAAACCTCAAGTGCCAATGGAAGACCAGCACAATATTTGACCACCTGTTTGGACAAATCCAAATACTCTTCTCCAGACTTTTGTTGTTTAAAAGCCTTCAAATGAAAGAGATCAAAGGCTTCACTTTCCCCTAACCCTTCAACATTGTAAATTTTATGTGCATCATGTATCTTTAGAAGATGCATGTCTCTAGTTGTGATAATTATTCTGCTTCCAGGACCAAACCAGTCTTGTTCCTCGGCCAAATTCTTCAACTGTTTTTCTTCATTTATATCATCAAGAACAAGAAGAACCTTTTTGTGACACAAAGAAGCCCGAATTATTCTCCTCCCATCATACTCATCATCAAAATTACAGGAGCTTCCATTGATATGGCCAACAAAATTTTTTTGTGCTTGAACAATACCATTTTTAACACATGTTTCTCTTACATTTGCAAGAAAATAAGTAACTTCAAATTTACTTTGGATGTCTTCATATACGATTCTAGCAATAGTTGTCTTACCTATGCCGCCCATCCCACATATGCCTATATAACGAACATCATTCAGCCCAATACCAATGTGACTAATCACTTGTTTCACTCTTGAATCAATCCCTACAAGCTTGTTCATGGAAGATGGCAAGTTTGGGATCAATTTTTTATGTATACTCTGAGAAATGTTTTCCACCAATGTTGCCTCATTCCTATTAAGAGAAACATGTTTCTTTGTAAGTCTGGCAAGGCATAAAAGAAAATTAAAGCAACAAATTTGGTGCAAAAGAAGAGAAAGTTTATTTTCTTTCCAATTTGTTTTTATGTTTTCTTAACCACATACTAGAAACTTGAGGATCACCCCAATCTAATTACTTACAAGTAGTCTAGATATATAATATAAATATTCTCGGATTGTCTAAAATTTCTCACTACGATAATCTTAGGGGTGCTGTAATAATTCAGTTAACATAATTTGCAGCAACAACAAAAGAAGTCAATGATTATTAGTGAGCTTACTGATTTTTGGAGGTCCAACCAGAGAAACCGGCAACTTGTGTTAACGCATGTCTCCATGTTCTAACCTTGTCACTTTCTAGTCCGAATCTGTGTTCATGTTTCCTGAAAGCTTCTCCGAAGGTTCCTTTCTGGTGCCTCACATCAGAAGGTTCCACACCGTAGAACACCACCTCGATGTGTTGATCCAAGTTATCCTTGCATTCAAGAATCTTTTGGAGCTCGTCCAAGCACCAAGGGGAGGAAGCGTAGTTGGGTGAGAGAACAATGATTGCAAACATAGAGTGTTCAATTGCTGTGAGAAGTTCATGTGAAATAACATCACCTTTGCGAAGGTTGTTGTCATCAATGAAGGTAGTGATTCCCTTCCTTGTGAGGGCGGCATAGAGATGGCTAGTGAATCCAGAACGAGTATCTTCACCCCTGAAGCTGAGAAACACATCATACTTGCATGATCTTGACGAAGAAGAAGAGGTGGAAGCCATAGATGGGTATTATGAGTAAAGAAAAAGATAACAACTTGAAGGGTATGTGTTTGGGTGAAGAGGGGGAAATAGTAGAAGCAGCTTAGGTAGCATTACAGGACACACAGGTAGCTTATTCATTGTGGCTTCAACGCGGAAATGGAAGCTGCTTGGAAAGCCTCTATAATTATACGAGTATACGACAAAGGAGGTTGACTTGACTTTGTTAAGGTTATATAATTCTTGTTTGGTCTTTTGTAACATGTATTTTATAGAGAAATTCTTAGGGGATACTATTTTTTGTCTTAAATTTGAATCGCAAGAGTAAAGAGAAATGTCATAGAGTGATCATAATTTATTATATTTTGATTATTATTATTTAAAAATATGTAATAAAATATATTATTAAATTATTATATTAAAAAAATTAAACTAAAAAAATTGAATTGATGACTAATTGATGACAAAAAATAATAAATTCTGATAGTCTCTTAATATTTCTTTTACAATAAATTATCAAATCAGTTCGGGATGATTGAAAATTTAAAATTCTAAATCGATCCAAATTAAATCGTTTATTTAATCTAATCTAAACTAAAAATTACATTAATTTAGTTTTGATTAGATTCTACTCTTGGCAAACGGCATGAATTAGATAGAAGTTCGAATTTACTTCTCACAATCAATCCAATTCAATCCAAACGACACAATGTGTTATAATATTATTATTTTATTA
>NC_029792.2:127097046-127101625 GCF_000816755.2 Arachis ipaensis | reverse complement strand
ACTGCACTACTGCACCACAAGTAAAATTTGTGTTTTTATCAGATAAGTTTTTGACTCAAAATCGATTCAGACCACACTACAAATACCCTTAAAATCAATACCTACAAAATTTTGAAATTGACAAAAATAAACTTATATTAACTAATTATGCCTTTGTTAATGAAAAATGCTTACATGGCTAACAAAATAAATGAGAAATGATATGAAAAACTCTGCTGATAATTTTCACTATAATCCATGTCATAAGAATATATAGTTTTCATTTGTAGTGGACATGAATCACATATTTGATTTGATAGATTAGTTGTCAATAGTGAACTTTCTGTTATATGATTAATACTGTTTGTTTCTATAATGCATAATTATTGACTCGTGCAGTAATTATTGTTTTTGCATCTTCGATCATAATGAAACTCATCATTTGAAAATATCACATAAACTCATCATTTGAAAATATCAATTAAAGGAGAGCATCAGTAGATATTTGTCCTGAATTAAAATATAACCAAACGCTTCACTAGTTCTGTTTTTGTTCAAGTAATAACTTTCCTTGATGAGTTCAGTTTGCTCAAAAGTTGCGTTTCAATTTGCTGCTTCAGAATCTCTCTTACATAAATCTGACTAGTTATGCTTGCTGAATTTCACTCCATGCTGCAGCAAAGAAAGTTAAAAAAAACAATTCCCTATAACCTCATTGCAACAAATTACACCATGAAACTCAATTTAAACATTTTTCCAGAAAACATTCAAAACCAAAAATAGTCGAAAATCCATCACACACAAACATAAACAGCCTTCAAATGCTCATATTACAGAAACGCTCCTACATGGCAACCTAGTTCATTTAATAATTTTAAATTTTGTACTTTTCATGTCTACAATTAAAAACATACAATTTAGCACACAGATGCACACTTGCAAAAGCACATAACAATAACATGAACTCACCTATATCAAAACCCAACTCTATGTTTCTTCATGCTCAAACTTTAACCAAAGCCAAGAGAGAACTGAGTACCTGAATTTTGAGGACAAACTGAAGTCAGTTGAACTTAACATGAAAGTGGCGAAAAGGACAGCTTCAGTACACAATTGTCCATACAAAATAAATGCCCAGATTTCATGTGCACAAGATCCTCGCCGCATTTGTGACACCCCTAAAGAATCACTCTTATCAGCTTCAAATAGATCCAAGCCCTTCACTTAGTTCTCTTTTTTAACTATTGGATGTATGCAATGAGCTCTTTTCAAAAGCTTCAGATTTGGAGAACCATTTAGCTCAACAGTTTTAAGCTTAGCAATGAAACATGTAACAGAGCTAAGAGTTTGAAGAAAAAGTGTTGTGGGAATGCAAAGGGAAGAGAGGTAATAGTTCAGGACAAACAGGGTACACATAGAACCCTTTCTCCGCAATGGCAGCATACTCTTCCTCTTCCTCCTCCAGCGGAGACACATAGGAAGAAGGGGAAATCATGAGCATCTTTTTCCTACAAGCAGAAGGAGAAGAAGGTGGGGTGATGTTCATGTTCGGATCAAAAGTTGCTTTTCTTTATGATGTTTCGGTTCCACTTTTCTTCAAATCTTGAATGTCTGGCTTGCACACCCAACGAACCCCAAAACTCTCTACTTTCATTTCAAAATAACTAGGAAGTACCAGTTCGAAGCGATAGTCTTGGCAGAATTGGTCAACAAAATAGTCACTGGTCAAGCAAAGGATGAAATGCTGAGAATGATTAGTTTCACGCATCACAGTTAAATCCTTTTTGATGAATTTCTCACCGTTGCAAATCACCGACAACATTCGAGTAAGTTTTAGAAAGTTATGACTATTCATTGGGCATAATCGGAAACAGAGAGCAAGTGCCAAAGTTTCATTACGTGGCAATGTGACTGATACTCCATTACCCTGTTCCTGATGGACAAACCACAATGGAATTTCCTCCCCTGTGGTCAACCCTATTTGCTTCTGTGCAACCCACATTTGCAAGATCCCATCAGAATCATGGTTAGCTGACGCTGCAAAGCCACAACACACCTTTGATATCACATTCGAATGCCATGTATCCAGTGATTCAGAATCTTGTGCATATAACTCTCTTAAGCTTGACGGAAGCTCTGGTAAAACCTTTAGATGAGGGCAGTAGTCTAGATTCAGATGTCTAAGCCTGGGGAGTTCATGGATATTTATTGGAACCCTTACAAAATTGTTCTGTGATAAATGCAAATCCGTCAAAGACACTAAGTTGGTAAGATTGTAAGACCATGACTCTTGAGATGTGACAAAACATCTCGATAATCTCAGTGTGCTCAATGATGTCAGAGCAGATAGAGAATGCAAAGATTGAAGTACATTTGGGCAGAAAGAAAGATCCAAAATTGTAAGGGATTTTAACTTTTGAATGCTGTCTGGAAGGCAAGTAAGCCTTTGGCAATGCTGTAAGTACAACTTCTTTAGGCCAACTAAACAGCTAACAGTTGTGGGTAGTTCTTCTATGGCTGTGCCCGCCAAAGAAAGAACTGATAAATTTTTCATGCATTCTCCAAAATTTGGAGGTTTCCTCATACTTGTGCAGCAAGTAAGATCAAGTTCCTTAAGGGAACTCATCTCCAATTTACTCCCAAGAGTTTCAAGACTTGAGCAACGATATAAAACAAGTTTAACAAGGCTCTTGTGGCGTGTGAGATACGAGGGGAAATCATTCAGTTCATAACAACCTTCAGCGTTGAGTATTTCAAGATTGGGAGCTTCAAAAAGATCTGGAATTTGTTTCAGCCGACGGCAACGACGCAGACATAAGTACTTCAGCTTTTCCAGAAACTGAACAAAATAAAAGTTAGAAAGAATGCTTAATGGATATGATATTAGATGCAAACGTAATTAATGCAGTAAAATTTAATAGAGCTCAGCACGAAAAGGTTCACCTTTTTTCCATGCCATACTTGTACAATGCTGTAGGATTACACCCATAATTTATACATCATCTTTTTTGCTAACTACCCAATTTCCCTGAATCAAAATTGGAAAGTAAGAAAACAAGCACTAATTGTGAATCAAAGTTCCTATTCTAATAGCATTGGTTTTGCAATAGAAGTTAAACGGATTAAGTATACTACTGAATTATATATACATACCTCATGAAGTGATATTATTTTTCTCCCATGCTCAATTTTCCATTTAATAGAAATATAATTGAATATTAGATACTAAAGAATAGTTAATTAAACATACATAATAATACTACTGTCGAAAGATTATTATTAAAAATATTAATTAAAATATATAGGAGGCGTGCACGAAGAAGAAGAACGTATGCGTGAATTTGAAAGAAGAAGAAGAAGAAGAAGCGCGTGTAATAAGGCTCTTTTAATGAGAGTGATTTTTGTTGGTGTTGGACCTACTTGGATAAACTTGGATGAAAAAATACTTAGATGTGTAGTAATATATATATATACATGTTAGGTATATATCAAAATCAGCCACTAGTATAAAATATATATTAAAATATAAAATACACCAAATAACATATGTATTTATACACAAATACATGATGACTGATTTTAGTGTATGCATAGCATTTTTATTAAAAAAAAAAGTTGGCAGAGATGAAACATCATTTTGTGAAAGTGATAGGTTGCCACCGACGAACAACAAAGAAGTATTCACCAGCTCAATTTCTCCTTCCTTGCTTGTATCATTCGCAATCAGTAAGATTTTATCACGAGATAACAATAAAGTCTGCATTCTACATGTATGGAACCATGATTAGCAATCATTAAGATTTTAGCCATATCTAGAACAAGTTAGGCACCTAAAGTTCATTGCAGCACATGGAGAAGAAGGGCTTATGCCGATGAGGAAGCATCTTCGTTTACACGGAAGAGAAGAATATCACTCGCATGGCTGGATTCACAAAGATTGCAACCATCATGAATCTTTCCTTGCCTTACAAACAACCAAAACAAAAGGGTTACTGGGACAATCATGAAAAAAAATCTCACATAAACTCATCATGTGTTGATTTTCACTATTGATATTGAGTATGGGATCCACAAAAATATCATATTAAAGGTGAAAATTGACACAACCCTGAAAAATGAGTGTTATTTATGGAATTTGCTGCAGGTCAGTATGATATTGCTCGTGCGCTGGAAAAATGGGGTGGACTTCACGAGGTTTCTCGGCTTCTGTCCGTGAAGGTGAGACAACATCGAAGCCGACAGGACGACAGCCTTGTTGAGAAGGGTAAGAGAGTTGATAATGCAGAGTCACCACCTAATGTAGATGATGGTGATATGCAAACACCATCTAAACCATGTATATATCAAGATACACATAAGTGGCTTACAAAACTAAGACAGTTGGACATAAATTGGTTTGAATAACATGATCACACAGTATTGCTTTATTTATAGTTCCATGGTTCTACATTGTTACAGTATTTAACCCTTTATACTTTTCGGAGAGTAAGTAATTAGTAAACTCACACTTTTGCTTGCAATTTTGAGCGCTAAATGTGAGGGTTTGCTCCTTTGTTTTTGTGTTCTTTTACATGTTTTTTTTTTTTTTGGTCAAAATTGA
>NC_029792.2:127092359-127096989 GCF_000816755.2 Arachis ipaensis | reverse complement strand
ATAATATATATTAAACACAAATTAAATAACATATTAATTTATATACAAATATATAATAGTTAACTTTGATATATAACTAATATTTTTGTTAAAAAAAAAGTTGGTAGAAATTAAATATCATTTTTTGTTTTTTCTATTACTACTATTCATGTTTTGAAAAGCAGGAAAGATTTTGCATAAAAAGTGCATTTTTCATTGCAAATAAAGTGCGTAGAAATTGATAAGATAAATTTAGGCTGCATGTAAGATTTTAGATCATTTTTGTAAATAATTAAAACAAAAAAGTGAATTGGTTCTTTCCTAGAAAGTACTGATGTAGGTGTGTAATGGAATAATAAATTAATGTATTGCCAATGACTATAATATATTGTCTTACGTGATATTTAAACATCACAACTTAGAAAAGAAAATGATCTTTTGCAGAAACTAATAGCGAAACTACTTCAACAAGATACTTCAATCCTTAAACCAAAGTGTGCATTGAAAGTGTAATTGAAATGAACATGGATATAGTAAATCCTGTGGTAAGGAGAAGTAAACTTTAAAGATACTTTTTTGACACCATGAAACTCAATTTAAACATTGAAAACCAAAAACGTGGAAAATCCATTACACATAAACATAATAAACACAGCCTTCAAAAGTTCAGATCAAAAGTTGCTTTTCTTTTTTATGTTTGGGTTCCACTTTTCTTCAAATCTTGGATGTCTTGCTTGTACACCCACCGAGCCCCAGAACTCTCCACTTTCATTTCAAGGTACAAAGGCAATACCAGTTGAAAGCGATAGGGTTGGCAAAATTGGTCAACAAAATAGTCACTGCTCAAGCAAAGGATGAAATGCTGAGAATTTTTAGTTTCACGCGCTGCAGTTAAATGCTTTTTAATGAATTCCTTACCGTTGCACATCACCGACAATTTTGCCCCAAGATTAGGACGAGTCTCCGTTGGGCATAATCGGAAACAGAGAGCAAGTGCCATGGTTTCATTATGTGGCAATGTGATTGATACTCCATTACCCAGTTCCTTATGGACAAACCACAATGGAATTTTCTCCTCTTCATTCTGTGCGAGCCACATTTGCAAGAGCCCATCAGAATGATGGTTAGCTGATGCTGCAAAGCCACAACACACCTTTGATATCACATTCAAATGCCATGTATCCAGTGATGCAGAATCTCGTGCATTTAGCTCTCTTATACTTGACGGAAGCTCTGGTAAAACCTTCAGATTAGGGCAGCGGTCTAGATATAGACATCTAAGCCTGGGGAGTTCATGGATATTTATTGGAACCCTTACAAACTTGTTCTTTGATAAATACAAATTCGTCAAAGACACTAAGTTGCCAAGATTGTAAGACCACGACTCTTGAGATGTGACAAAACACCCCGATAATATCAGGGTATCCAATGAGGTCAGACCAGATAGAGAATGCAAAGATTGAAGGACATTTAGGCAGCCAGAAAGATTAAAAAATATGAGGGATTTTAACTTTTGAATGCTGTCTGGAAGGCAAGCAAGCCTTTCACAACATCTTAAGTGCAACTCCTTTAGGCCAACTAAACAGCCAACCGTTGTGGGTAGTTCTTCGATGGCTGTATACGACAAAGAAAGAACTGATAAATGTTTCATGCATTCTCCAAATTCTGCAAGTTTCCTCATACTTGTGCAGTCATCAAGACGTAATTCCTTGAGGGAACTCATCTCCAATTTACTCCCAAGAGTTTCAAGACTTGAGGAATTACGTAAACTAAGTTTAACAAGGCTCTTGTGAAGTGTGAGATACGAGGGAAAATCACCCAGTTCATAACAATCTTCAACGTCAAGTATTTCAAGATTGGGAGCTTCAGAAAGATCTGGAATTTGTTTCAGCCGATATAAGTACTTCAGAGATAAGTACTTCAGCTTTTCCAGAAACTGAACAAAAGAAAGAAACATCACACCATTACTATCCTTGCAAACGTCAATCAACGCAGTAAAATTTAATAGAGCTCTGCACGAAAAGGTTCACCTTTTTTCCATGCCATACTTGTATAATGCTGGAGCTATCAGACAGATTAATTTCAACTAGCTCAAAGCCTTGATCCATAAAGGGCAGAGTTTCCATTGGACAACGTCTCCAGCGCAAAACTCTCAATGAACAAGGAATATATCTAAGAATTGGAGCTTCCACGCCATCTAAAATGAGGAGCTTTAGCTGACATATATCTGAAAAAGTTAAATCTCTCCAATGTACTAAACCTGGTTTTCCATAGCAATCCCATTCGTGTAAAATGATGCTACTTGCTTCAGTTCCCTACATAACAAATCAAGGAGAAGTCATTTACTTGTACTTAATTGATATGTTTCTCAGAAAAAGAATAAAAATAAAAAGAGAATTTTTTTTAATTGCGAAGATAGAATATTAGATACATTATCAAATTCATATTTTAATTTTATAGTCTTATAATTGTGAAAAAGTTTCCACTTACCTTGTTTTGAGTAAGAACAAGATTGATGTCCTCGTAACCCCGCAACCTGCTACGCTTGCTAGGATCATTTTGAGATTCCTGAATTACAATATGTTTCCCCATTTCTTCAACCAAATCATGCATCTCCAACCTACCTTCCTCATCTATAGTGAGTAGAGATCTATCAATCAAAGTAGCGATACCAATTTCAAGATGATAACCGCGCCCTTTTAATATATCTATTACATAATCTTTGGAACGTCCTTTGAAAAAATAAGCAATGTCTAAAAAAATATCCTTGTTCATGGAATCTAAACCATCATAACTTATTTTCAATGTATAAAAAATATCAACATTTGGAAAGCTCTCTAATTTTCCAAGAGCACTTTGCCAATCTTTAATGGGTCTACCACAAAGGTGGGAACCCAATACCTCAAGTGCCAATGGAAGACCACCACAATATTTGACCGCCTGTTTGGATAAATCCAAATACTCTTCTGCAGGGGTTTGTTGTTTAAAAGCCTTCAAATGAAAGAGATCAAAGGATTCACTTTCCCCTAACACTTCAACATTGTAAATTTCATATGCATCATGTATCTTTAGAAGATGCATGTCTCTAGTTGTGATAATTATTCTGCTTCCAGGACCAAACCAGTCTTGCTCCTCGGCCAAATTCTTCAACTGTTTTTCTTCATTTATATCATCAAGAACAAGAAGAATCTTTTTGTGACACAAAGAAGCCCGGATTATTCTCCTCCCATCATGCTCATTTTTACAATTACTCGAGCTTCCATTGATATGGTCAACAAGTTCTTTTTGTGCTTGAACAATACCATTTTTCTCACATGTCTCTCTTACATTTGCAAGAAAATAAGTAACTTCAAATTTACTTTGGATGTCTTCATATACCATTCTAGCAATAGTTGTCTTACCTATGCCGCCCATCCCACATATGCCTATATATCGAACATCATTCTGCCCAATACCAAGGTGACGACTAATCACTTGTTCCACTCTTGAATCAATCCCTACAAGCTTGTTCATGGAAGATGGCAAGTTTGGGATCAATTTTTCATGTATACTCTGAGAAATGTTTTCCACCAATGTTGCCTCATTCCTATTAAGAGATACATGTTTCTTTGTAAATCTGGCAACACATAAAAGAAAACTAAAGCAACAAATTTTGTACAAAACAGAGGAAGTTTACTTTCTTTCCAATTTCTTTTTATGTTTTCTTAACCACAAACTAGAAACTTGAGGATCACCCCAATCTAATTACTTACGAGTAGTGCACATATATTCTCGTATTATCTAAAATTTCTCTAAGCTCTAGAGTGTTTTAATTTTTAATCTCAGGTTATGGATCCAGAAAAATTTAGAAGTAGGAGTAAAAATAATATGAAAAAATAATAAAAATATTAATATTAATATATTAAGTTAATATTAAAAGTGGTCCTTAAATATGCAATTGAGTCTCAATGTCGTTCCTAAACTTAAAATTGTTCTTAAAATTGCTCCACATTTGTCTCTGAACTTAGCAACGGTTGTTCTTGAGATACTTTCTAATGACTTAAGGATGACATGGTTAGACGGAGACCAACGTTGCCGTTTCATTTTTGGCACCCAAATAGAATATAACGAAGTCGTTTAGGGTATTTTGAGGGATTTTAACATGTTTGAGGTTAGAAACCCCTCAAAATATCCTAAACAACGTCATTTATATTCTATTTGGGAACAAAAAATGTAACAGCGACGTTTTACCAATCCAGTGTGGCTTCCGTCCAACTACGTCGTCATTTTGTCACCGAAAAGTATATCAGAGAGAGATGACTGTTCTTAAGTTCAGAGACAAATTTGAGGCAATTTTAAGTTCAATGACGATATCGAAGCTCGACTGCAAATATAGAACCACTTTAAAAATTAACTCTAATATATTTAAATATTTAAATTTTGAAATATGTTAGTCAAATTTCTAATAAATGAATGTAATTAACACATGTAAAAGTATATTAATTTAAAAATATTTTTATTTTAATATTTTGATAATATTGCACGAGTAATACATTTATTATTAATATTAGTATCTAGTCAAGTATTTAATATCCGTCAAATTATATTTTTATTGGTTATTTCTTAAATGATACATAAAAAAATTATAATTCAAATAGCTAAAAAATCTATA
>NC_029792.2:127076676-127092098 GCF_000816755.2 Arachis ipaensis | reverse complement strand
GATAATTAGACTATTATTAGTAATTATTATTATTATTTTAAATTTATATAATATATATTTATTTTGCTTTTTTTAAAATTTAATTGGGGCAATTGCCCACAAGTTTATATGGATCCGTCCTTGTTAGGGTGTTCTAATAATTTAGTTAACATAATTTGTAGCAATAACAGATGAAATCAATGATTATTAGTGAGCTTACTGATCTTTGGAGGTCCAACCAGAGTAATCGGCAACTTGTGTTAAGGCATGTCTCCATGTTCTAACTTTGTCACTTTTTTGTCCGAATCTGTGTTCATGTTTTCTGAAAGCTTCTCCGAATGTTCCATTCTGGTGCCTCACATCAGAAGGCTCCACACCGTAGAACACTGCTTCGATGTGTTGCCCCAATTTATGTTTGCATTCAAGAATCTTTTGGAGGTCGTCCAAGCACCAAGTGGAGGAAGCATAGTTTGGTGAGAGAACAATGATTGCAAACATAGACTCTTCAATTGCTGTGAGAAGTTCATGTGAAATAACATCACCTTTGCGAAGGTTGTTGTCATCAATGTAGGTAGTGATTCCGTTCCTTGTGAGAGCGGCATAGAGATGGCTAATGAATGCAGAGCGAGTGTCTTCACCCCTGAAATTCAGAAACACATGATACTTGCATGATCTTGATCTTGATGAAGAAGAAGAGGTGGATGCCTCTCGGGAAAAAACGAGGTTCGGACAAGAACTTGTCTGACAATCGAAATACCAAATTAATTTTCTCACAATCTTGGCAATTAAATAGGGAACAGCAAAAATAGTCCAAACCATAAATCCAATGCCAGAAATTAAAAATATATCAGACACCAAAGAAGAGGTTGAAGTCATGTATATAGAAGAGTATTATTAGTAACGAACTAAGATCCCTACTTGAAGGGTTTGTGTTTGGGTTTAGAGGAGGAAATAGTAGAAGCAGCTTAGGTAGCTTTACAGGGCACACTGGATGAAAAGAACGGGGGAGAAAGGGGACTCATATTAATTGTGGCTTGAACGCGGAAATGGAAGCTGCTTGGAAAGCCTCTTAATAATACGACTATACGACAAAGGAGGTTGACTTGACTTTGTTAAGGTTATATAATTCTTGTTTGGTCTTTTGTAACATGTATTTTATAGAGAAATTCTTAGGGGATACTATTTTTTTGTCTTAAATTTGAATCACAAGAGTAAAGAGAAATGTGTAGAGTGATCATAATTTATTATTTTTTGACTATTATTATTTAAAAATATGTAATAAAATATATTATTAGATTATCAAACTAAAAAAATTAGATTAAAAAATTAAATTAATAACTAATTAATGACAAAAAATAATAAATCCTGATAGCTTTATAATATTTTTCTTAGAATAAATTATCAAATTAGGGGAACTTGTTCTTTATTGAAAAATATTGATGTAGGTATGTATTGGAATAATAAATTAATATATTGCCAATATTGTTTTACCTAATATTTAAACAAGTTACACTTTTAATACACATTTTGGTTTAAAAATTTAAGTATTTTGTTAAAGTTGTTTAGCTACTAGTTTCTGCGAAAGATCATCTTCTTTAAAGATATAACTAATTTAGTTAACAGATCCAATTGAAGCTATCATACTATTAAATTTGAAATGAAATTCATTAGATAATTAGACTATTATTAGTAATTATTATTATTATTTTAAATTTATATAATATATATTTATTTTGCTTTTTTTAAAATTTAATTGGGGCAATTGCCCACAAGTTTATATGGATCCGTCCTTGTTAGGGTGTTCTAATAATTTAGTTAACATAATTTGTAGCAATAACAGATGAAATCAATGATTATTAGTGAGCTTACTGATCTTTGGAGGTCCAACCAGAGTAATCGGCAACTTGTGTTAAGGCATGTCTCCATGTTCTAACTTTGTCACTTTTTTGTCCGAATCTGTGTTCATGTTTTCTGAAAGCTTCTCCGAATGTTCCATTCTGGTGCCTCACATCAGAAGGCTCCACACCGTAGAACACTGCTTCGATGTGTTGCCCCAATTTATGTTTGCATTCAAGAATCTTTTGGAGGTCGTCCAAGCACCAAGTGGAGGAAGCATAGTTTGGTGAGAGAACAATGATTGCAAACATAGACTCTTCAATTGCTGTGAGAAGTTCATGTGAAATAACATCACCTTTGCGAAGGTTGTTGTCATCAATGTAGGTAGTGATTCCGTTCCTTGTGAGAGCGGCATAGAGATGGCTAATGAATGCAGAGCGAGTGTCTTCACCCCTGAAATTCAGAAACACATGATACTTGCATGATCTTGATCTTGATGAAGAAGAAGAGGTGGATGCCTCTCGGGAAAAAACGAGGTTCGGACAAGAACTTGTCTGACAATCGAAATACCAAATTAATTTTCTCACAATCTTGGCAATTAAATAGGGAACAGCAAAAATAGTCCAAACCATAAATCCAATGCCAGAAATTAAAAATATATCAGACACCAAAGAAGAGGTTGAAGTCATGTATATAGAAGAGTATTATTAGTAACGAACTAAGATCCCTACTTGAAGGGTTTGTGTTTGGGTTTAGAGGAGGAAATAGTAGAAGCAGCTTAGGTAGCTTTACAGGGCACACTGGATGAAAAGAACGGGGGAGAAAGGGGACTCATATTAATTGTGGCTTGAACGCGGAAATGGAAGCTGCTTGGAAAGCCTCTTAATAATACGACTATACGACAAAGGAGGTTGACTTGACTTTGTTAAGGTTATATAATTCTTGTTTGGTCTTTTGTAACATGTATTTTATAGAGAAATTCTTAGGGGATACTATTTTTTTGTCTTAAATTTGAATCACAAGAGTAAAGAGAAATGTGTAGAGTGATCATAATTTATTATTTTTTGACTATTATTATTTAAAAATATGTAATAAAATATATTATTAGATTATCAAACTAAAAAAATTAGATTAAAAAATTAAATTAATAACTAATTAATGACAAAAAATAATAAATCCTGATAGCTTTATAATATTTTTCTTAGAATAAATTATCAAATTAGGGGAACTTGTTCTTTATTGAAAAATATTGATGTAGGTATGTATTGGAATAATAAATTAATATATTGCCAATATTGTTTTACCTAATATTTAAACAAGTTACACTTTTAATACACATTTTGGTTTAAAAATTTAAGTATTTTGTTAAAGTTGTTTAGCTACTAGTTTCTGCGAAAGATCATCTTCTTTAAAGATATAACTAATTTAGTTAACAGATCCAATTGAAGCTATCATACTATTAAATTTGAAATGAAATTCATTATAAAAAATATTACGTGTATATCAAAATTCAAAACTCAGACATCAATGTTATTTATGTATAAATATATTTATAATTTAATTTATTTTTAATATATATTTTAATTTCAAAGTATATACTACACTACTAACTGATTTTAACGTACACCTAACACAATTGATTTTTTATATACTTATATGTACTCCTTGGATTTTAAGTTAATTATTCACTTCCAAATGTTTGTTTGGATTAAAAAATGATTAGAATATATATTGGACTTACCAAAATTAAGAATTAATCTACTCAAATCAATTAAAGGAGAGCTTCAGAAGATAATTATCCTTCCAAAACAAATGACCAGAATTAAAATATATCCAAGCCTTCACTAGTTCTGTTTTTGCTCAAGTAATAACTTTTCTTTTATGAGTTCAGTTTGCTCAAAAGTTGATTTTCCATTTGCTGCTTCAGATCCTCTCTGACTTGTTATGCTTGCCAAATCTCACTCCATGCTGCAGCAACAAAAGTTAAGAAAACAATTCCCTGTAATTTCATTGCAACAAATTACACCATGAGACACAATTTAAACATTTTTTCAAAAACATTCAAAACCAAGAACCTCGAACATCCATCACATGAACATAAACACAGCCTTCAAATGCTCATCTTACAAAAAATGCTCCTACATGGCAACCCAATTCATTTTATCTTTTTTCAATTTTATACTTCTTATGTCCACAATTACAAACATACAATTTAGCACACAAATACCCACATAACACAAACTCACCTCTCTCAAAAATTCAAAATACAACTCATGTATTTTTTTTCCCAAAGAATAAAAGGAAAAGAATTAGAAACAAAATCCAATAACCACATCATATAAACTCAACTACTCTTGTGGGTGAATCATTTCTTCATGCTCAAACTTCAACCAAAGCCAAGAGAGAACTGACAACCTGAATTTTGTGGACAAACTGAAGCCAGTTGAGCTAAACATGAAAGTGGTGTAAAGAACCGCTTCAATAGACAAATTCTCCATACAAAAACAATGCCCAGATTTGATGCACACAAGATCCTCTTTGCATTCATGACACCCCCTAAAGAACCACTCTGATCAGCTTCAAATATATCCAAGTCCTTCACTTGTTATGTTTTTTACTGTTGGATGCATGCAATGAGCTCTTTTCAAAAGCTTCAGATTTGGAGAACCATATAGCTCGAGTTTTAGACTTAGCAATGATACATGTAATATAGGTTTATAGAAAAACCTCTGTCAAGAGCTATAAGGACTAAGAAGAAGAAGTGTTATGGGAATGCAAAGGGAACAGGGTACACAAAGATCCCTTTCTCCGCAGTGGTAGCTTACTCTTCCTCTTCCTCCTCCAGCGGAGACACAGACGAAGGGGTAACCATGAGCAACTTTTTCCTACAAGGAGAAGAAGGTGGGGTGATGTTCATGTTCATGTTCAGATCAAAAGTTGCTTTTCTTTTTGATGTTTCAGTCCCACTTTTCTTCAAATCCTGGATGTCTTGCTTGCACACCCACCGAACCCCAGAACTGTGTACTTTCATTTCAACGTTATTAGGAAATACCAGTTCAAAGCGATAGTCTTGGCAAAATTGGTCAACAAAATAGTCACTGCTCAAGCAAAGGATGAAATGCTGAGAATTTTTAGTTTCACGCAACACAGTTAAATGCTTTGTAATGAATTCCTTACCGTTGCAAATCACCGGTAAATTTACCACATAATTACGACTACTTCTCCTTGGGCATAATTGGAAACAGAGAGCAAGTGCCATGGTTTCATTATGTGGCAATGTGACTGATACTCCATTACCCTCTTCTTGATGGACAAACCACAATGGAATTTCCTCCCCTTCATTCTGTGCGACCCACATTTGCAAGAGCCCATCAGAATCATGGATAGCTGATGCTGCAAAGCCACAACACAACTTTGATATAACATTCGAATGCCCTGCATCCAGTGATGCAGAATCTCGTGCATTTAACACTCTTATACTTGATGGAAGCTCTGGTAAAACCTTCAGACTAGGACAGTAGTCTAGATTCAGATGTCTAAGCCTGGGGAGTTCATGGATATTTATTGGAACCCTTACAAAATTGTTATGTGATAATTCCAAATCCCTCAAAGACACTAAGTTGCCAAGATTGTAAGACCACGACTCTTGAGATGTGACAAAACACCCCGATAATATCAGAGTATCCAATGAGGTTAGACTAGACAGAGAATGCAAAGATTGAAGGACATTTGGACAGTAAAAAAGATTAAAAAATGTGAGGGATTTTAACACTTGAATGCTGTCTGGAAGGCAAGTAAGCCTTTGGCAATGCTGTAAGCGCAAATCCTTTAGGCCAACTAAACAGCTAACCGTTGTGGGTAGTTCTTCTATGGCTGTTCCCCACAAATAAAGAACTGATAAATGTTTCATGCATTCTCCAAATTCTGGTGGTTTTCTCATACTTGTACAGAAACCAAGATCTAGTTCCTTAAGGGAATTCATCTCCAATTTACTCGCAAGAGTTTCAAGACTTGAGCAACGATATAAAATAAGTTTAACAAGGCTCTTGTGGCGTGTGAGATACGAGGGAAAATCATTCAGTTCATCACAACATTGAACGTCAAGTATTTCAAGATTAGGAGCTTCAGAAAGATCTGGAATTTGTTTCAGCCGATATAAGCACTTCAGATATAAGTACTTCAGCTTTTCAAGAAACTGAACAAAACAAAGAAACATCACACCATTACTATCCTTGCAAACAATAATCAATGCAGTAAAATTTAATAGAGCTCTGCACGAAAAGGTTCACCTTTTTTCCATGCCATACTTGTACAATGCTGGAGCTATCAGACAGATTAATTTCAACTAGCTCATAGCCTTGATCCATAAAGGGGAGAGTTTCCATTGGACAACATCTCCAGCGCAAAACTCTCAATGTAGAAGGAATATAGCTAAGAATTGGAGCTTCCACGCCATCTAAAATGAGGAGCTTTAGCTGACATATATCTGAAAAAGTTAAATCTCTCCAACGCATTATGTCTTGTTCTTGATAGAAATCCTGATCGCGTAAAACAGAGAGCAAGTGCCATGGTTTCATTATGTGGCAATGTGATTGATACTCCATTACCCAGTTCCTTATGGACAAACCACAATGGAATTTTCTCCTCTTCATTCTGTGCGAGCCACATTTGCAAGAGCCCATCAGAATGATGGTTAGCTGATGCTGCAAAGCCACAACACACCTTTGATATCACATTCAAATGCCATGTATCCAGTGATGCAGAATCTCGTGCATTTAGCTCTCTTATACTTGACGGAAGCTCTGGTAAAACCTTCAGATTAGGGCAGCGGTCTAGATATAGACATCTAAGCCTGGGGAGTTCATGGATATTTATTGGAACCCTTACAAACTTGTTCTTTGATAAATACAAATTCGTCAAAGACACTAAGTTGCCAAGATTGTAAGACCACGACTCTTGAGATGTGACAAAACACCCCGATAATATCAGGGTATCCAATGAGGTCAGACCAGATAGAGAATGCAAAGATTGAAGGACATTTAGGCAGCCAGAAAGATTAAAAAATATGAGGGATTTTAACTTTTGAATGCTGTCTGGAAGGCAAGCAAGCCTTTCACAACATCTTAAGTGCAACTCCTTTAGGCCAACTAAACAGCCAACCGTTGTGGGTAGTTCTTCGATGGCTGTATACGACAAAGAAAGAACTGATAAATGTTTCATGCATTCTCCAAATTCTGCAAGTTTCCTCATACTTGTGCAGTCATCAAGACGTAATTCCTTGAGGGAACTCATCTCCAATTTACTCCCAAGAGTTTCAAGACTTGAGGAATTACGTAAACTAAGTTTAACAAGGCTCTTGTGAAGTGTGAGATACGAGGGAAAATCACCCAGTTCATAACAATCTTCAACGTCAAGTATTTCAAGATTGGGAGCTTCAGAAAGATCTGGAATTTGTTTCAGCCGATATAAGTACTTCAGAGATAAGTACTTCAGCTTTTCCAGAAACTGAACAAAAGAAAGAAACATCACACCATTACTATCCTTGCAAACAATAATCAATGCAGTAAAATTTAATAGAGCTCTGCACGAAAAGGTTCACCTTTTTTCCATGCCATACTTGTACAATGCTGGAGCTATCAGACAGATTAATTTCAACTAGCTCATAGCCTTGATCCATAAAGGGGAGAGTTTCCATTGGACAACATCTCCAGCGCAAAACTCTCAATGTAGAAGGAATATAGCTAAGAATTGGAGCTTCCACGCCATCTAAAATGAGGAGCTTTAGCTGACATATATCTGAAAAAGTTAAATCTCTCCAATGTACTAAACCTGGTTTTCCATAGCAATCCCATTCGTGTAAAATGATGCTACTTGCTTCAGTTCCCTACATAACAAATCAAGGAGAAGTCATTTAATTATACTTAATTGATAGAATAATAGATGCATTATCAAATTCATATTTTAATTTTATAGTCTTATAATTGTGAAAAAAGATTCCACTCACCTTGTTTTGAGTAAGAACAAGATTGATATCCTCGTAACCCCGCAACCTGCTACGCTTGCTAGGATCATTTGGAGATTCCTGAATTACAATATGTTTGCCCATTTCTTCAACCAAATCATGCATCTCCAACCTACCTTTCTCATTCATAGTGAGTAGAGATCTATCGATCAAAGTAGCAATGCCAATTTCAACATAACAACCACACCTTTCTAATATTTTTATTACACCATCTTTGGAACGTCCTTTGAAAAAATAAGCAATATCTAAAAAAATATCCTTGTCCATGGTATCTAAACCATCATAACTTATTTTCAACGTATCAAAAATGTCGACATGTGGAAAGCTCTTTAACTTTCCAAGAGCACTATGCCAATCTTTAACGGGTCTACCACAAAGGTGGGAACCCAACACCTCAAGTGCCAATGGAAGACCAGCACAATATTGGACCGCCTGTTTGGACAAATCCAAATACTCTTCTGCAAGCTTTTGTTGTTTAAAAGCTTTCAAACCAAAGAGATCAAAGGCTTCACTTTCTCCTAACCCTTCAACATTGTAAATTTCATATGCATCATGTATCTTTAGCAGATGCATGTCTCTAGTTGTGATAATTATTCTGCTTCCAGGACCAAACCAGTCTTGCTCTTCGGACAAATTCTTCAACTGTTTTTCTTCATTTATATCATCAAGAACAAGAAGAACCTTTTTGCGACACAAAGCCGCCTGAATTATTCTCCTCCCATCATACTCATTATTAAAATTACTCGAACTTCCATTGATATGGTCAACAAGCTCTTTTTGTGCTTGAACAATACCATTTTTCTCACATGTCTCTCTTACACTGGCATGAAAATAAGAAACTTCAAATTCACTTTGGATAGCTTCATATACTATTCTAGCAATAGTTGTCTTGCCTATGCCGCCCATCCCACATATGCCTATGTAACGAACATCACTAAGCCCGATACCAATGTGACTAATCACTTGCTCCACTCTTGAATCAATCCCTACAAGCTTGTTCATGGAAGATGGCAAGTTTGGGATCAATTTTTTATGTATACTCTGAGAAATGTTTTCCACCAATGTTGCCTCATTCCTATTAAGAGAAACATGTTTCTTTGTAAGTCTGGCAAGGCATAAAAGAAAACTAAAGCAACAAAAACAGCAGAGGAAGTTTATTTTATGTCCAATTTCTTTTTATGTTTTCTTAACCACATACTAGAAGCTTGAGGATCACCCCAATCCAATTACTTACAAGTAGTGTACATATATATATACATATATTTTCGTATTGTCTAAAATTTCTCACTACTATAATTTTAGAGGTGTTCTAATAATTCAGTTAACATAATTTGCAGCAATAACAAAATGAAGCAAATAATTATTAGTGAACTTACTGATTTTTGGAGGTCCAACCAGAGTAACAGGCAACTTGTGTTAACGCATCTCTCCATCTTCTAACCTTGTCACTTTCTTGTCCGAATCTGTGTTCATGTTTCCTGAAAGCTTCTCCGAAGGTTCCTTTCTGGTGCCTGACATCAGAAGGCTCCACACCGTAGAACACCGCTTCGACGTGTTGCCCCAACTTATGCTTGCATTCAAGGATCTTTTGGAGCTCGTCCAAGCACCAAGTGGAGGAATCGTAATTTGGTGAGAGAACAATGATTGCAAACATGGAGTCTTCAATTGCTGTGAGAAGTTCATGTGAAATAACATCACCTTTGCGAAGGTTGGTGTCATCAATGAAGGTAGTGATTCCCTTCCTTGTGAGTGCGGCATAGAGATGGCTAGTGAATCCAGGGCGAGTATCTTCACCCCTGAAACTGAGAAACACATGATACTTGCAAGACCTTTTAGAAGTAGAAGTGGATGCCATATATATATGTTGAACTTCAAAAGCAGCAGCGTGGAATTGGATTGTGATTTGTATCTGCACTCTGCAGCATCTATAGAAGACTATTATTAGTAAAGAACTAAGATCACTTCTTCACGGGTTTGTGTTTGTGTGGTTAGGGGGAAATAGTAGAAGCAGTTTCGTGGTTTTATAGGACACAAAGGATGAAAAGAAGGGTAGGAGAAAGGGGATTATTATTCATTACAAGCCAGAGAATCCTCTCCCTTCCATTTCCATGGTGATGATAGTTTCTTCTTCCTCCAGGTCAACCACTTGAAGCAACTACTTTAATACTTTTTGTCAACACAAAGTTTGTCTAATAAGCACTTAACAAGTTTCAGAAAGAAAGATTCCTATATGAGTTTTGTGTTGTCACATTAACACTCCTTCTCCAAAAACCAAGTGAAGGAATAGTATGTTTCAAAACTTTGTGACATTACTTCACACACTCAATCTTTGAACTTTGTCAAACTAGCGATTTCCCTTTTAAAAAAACAAAGAAGGGAGAAAAAAGAAAAAAGAAAAAGAATTGATCAGGTTTAGTTCAGGAATTTTTACAAACACCCTTCAAGCATAACAACTAACATACAAGTTACAACACAAGAACAGGTCTAAGTGAAACTTCACTCAACTTGGCATACAATAATATAAAAAAAACTTTGTTCGAACTCAGAATCTAGTAGTTACTTTGGTCAATGACAGGCATTACTGTAAATAAAAATGCTCTCACTACAGTGAAAAAATTACTCCAAAAGATTCTGTTTCATTCATTTGTCTCTTCTATCAGTTCTATGCAATGAAACCAGAAAAAATGAAAAAATAAAAAACTTGCGGCGGTTAATGTGAGTGAGTCAACGGTTTAGAAGCCGCGTGGAAAATGGGACTTCAATGGGCAGGATTAAAAGTGAGAAAAGATTTTAGCTTTTGAGTGAAGCAAAGAGAACAGTTGCATTAGTTTAATGACAATTTGATAATACTAATTAATTAACAAAAATTAATGACTGAGGTGGGTGCTATTGGGTGATGGGAGAATGAGAGTGACATTGAAGAACTTCATTGCTTGAATTTTTATAATAAGGAAGCTGTTGAGATGCCGCTTTCATTGTGAAGCTCGCTTCCACGTAATCTCTTCTTTTGAATATCAAGGTTTTTTCTTCTTTTAATTTCATACTTTAATTTTAATTGACTGTAATTCAGTCAAATCGATTCATTTGAATAATTCTTTGAGAAATGCTACGTGAGAGACCTTAGAAAAATGATTTGTGTAACTCATGATGATGTATCCACTATCCAATATTCTTGAACAATTTACATTCTTTTGTTATTTGCTTTCATAAGTAAAAATAAGCTTTTTATTTAGTTCAAGAGGAATGTATGTTATTATTATTACATTACACCCATAATTTATAGATCATCTTTTTTCCTAACTACCCAATTTCCCTAAATCAAAATTGGAAAGTAAGAAAACAAGCACTAATTGTGAATCAAAGTTCCTATTCTAACAGCATTTAGAAATTAAGCGGATTAAGTATACTACTGAATTATATACATGAGCAATGCTAGGGGGCGAGCAACTTTTGTGATTGGTAGCCATCAAATAGCCATCAATGATGATCTAATGGTGTGAGATTAGTGTGAGATTTCATCCAATGACTCACCTTTCTCTGCTGGTTACATGCTGGCCAAAATTCAACAAAACTGCTGCCCCCTAGACTTTTCCTTACATACATACCTCATGAAGTGGTATTATTTATCTTGTGGAGAAGGGTAAGAGAGTTGATAATGCAGAGTCAGCATCAAATGTAGATGATGGTGATCTGGAAACACCATCTAAACCATGTATATATCAAGATACACATAAGTGGCTTACAAAACTAAGACAATTGGACATAAATTGGTTTGAATAACATGATGAGAGAGTAGTGGTTTATTTATAGTTCCATGGTTCTACATTATTACAGTATTTAACCCTGTACACTTTTCTGAGAGTAAGTAATCAGTAAACTCGCACTTTTGCTTGCAATTTTGAGCACTAAGTGTGAGGGTTTGCTCTTTTGTTTTTGTTACTTTTACATGTTCTTTTTTGTCGAAATTGACCTTAAGGAAATTGTAAATGATGGAACTACTTCAACAAGATGCTTCAATTTGTAAAACAAAGTGTGTATTGAAAGTGTAACTGAAATTGACATGGATATAGTAAATCCTGTAGTAAGGAGAAGTAAACTTTAAAGGTACTACTAATTTATTTAACACCATGAAACTCAATTTAAACATCTTTCCAAAAACATTCAAAACCAAAAACGTGGAAAATCCATCATACATGAACATAAACACAGCCTTCAAACGCCATATTACAGAAATGCACATGGCAACCCGGTTCATTTTATCTTTATTTTTTCAATTTCATACTTTTCATGTCCACAATGACAAACATACAATTTAGCACAAAGATGCACACTCGCATACCCACATAACAAGAACTCACCTCTATCAAACCTCTGTCAAGAGCTATAAGGACTAAGAAGAAGAAGAAGCGTTGTGGGAATAAAAAGGGAAGAGAGGTAATAATAATTCAGGTGGGTCAGAGCCTCTTGCTTTAGGACAAACAGGGTACACACAGAACCCTTTGTCTAACCGTTGTGGGTAGAGTTCTTCTATGGCTGTATATGACAAAGAAAGAACTTATAAATGTTTCATGCATTCTCCAAATTCTGGAAGTTTCCTCATTCTTGTGCAGTCACCAAGATCTAGTTCCTTGAGGGAACTCATCCCCAATTTACTCGCAAGAGTTTCAAGACTTAGGCAACGAAATAAATTAAGTTTAACAAGGCTCTGTGGCGTGTGAGATACGAGGGAAAATCATTCAGTTCATCACAATATTCAACGTGAAGTATTTCAAGATTGGGAACTTCAGAAAGATCTGGAATTTGTTTCAGCCGAGGGCACTTAGACAGATATAAGTACTTCAGCTTTTGCAGAAACTGAACAAAATAAAGAAACATCACACCATTAACATCCTTGCAAACGTTAATCAATGCAGTAAAATCTAATAGAGCACGAAAAGGTTCAGCTTTTTTCCATGCCATACTTGTATAATGCTGGAGCTATAAGATAGATCAATTTCAACAAGCTCATAGTATTGATCCATGAAGGCCGGCAGAGTTTCCATTGGACAACCTATCCAACGCAAAACTCTCAACGAACGAAGAATCTATCTATCTATTTATAATATATAAAAGCTGGTACCAATTTTCTTCACAATGAATTTAAACCTTCTCTTTTTGCTAATGATGTCAAGTCAGCAATTCTAATGATTTGGCAAAAGATGATAATCAACCAATCAGCATTTAATAAAATATTTTAAAAAAATTAAGACAAAAAACTCTTATCTATTATTTAATTGAAACATCAAGTACTAATTAAATATAATAAACATACATTAAAAAGTGTCATAATAATAATAATTATAAAAAATTTCAGTTACAAATATTCAAATTCTACAACTTATATATATTAAAACTTTTATTACTTTTCATTTCTTAATCTTTCATACTAATTAAAACTTTTATTACTTTTCATTTCTTAATCTTTCATACTAATTGTCAAAAAGTTTTTAAAAAATAATATAACATTTTTATATATTTTTCATTCTCATTTATTCATTTTTTAATTATTTACAAACAAAAAAACGTATAANTAATAAATATAATATATCACATAAAATTATTTATCTCTCCACGCATGTCTTACTCTAATATAACTAAGAATTGGAGTTGTCACGTCATCTAAAATGAGGAACTTTAGCTGACATATATTTGATAAGATAATGACTGCTGGTCCTACAATTTCTAATTAATATTAGAATTCAAATACTTCACTTATGTTAACTGGATAAGATAAGATAAAACAAGATAAGATAAGATAAGATAATTATTATAAGCTATATAAAGGAAGCCAGAAACCCCACAGATACTCACTCATTCCTCGTACTTTATACCTTTCGGATTCATTCTGACTTAGAGGTCGAAGCATCTTTGCAGTTATCTCCATCTTGCCGCTCCAAGAAGACGATCCCACAACCGTTGCAAGTCCCTGATCCGACAACCACTAACAACAATGGTTCTCGAGATCAGCATTGAACCCAGCATGATCACCCAAGTCGAGGCTTACGACCCCACTTACCGCCATTATTCTTACACCGTTCATGCCAACGACCAACGCATCCTCTGCATCAACACCACCTCTTCCCAAACGCTCTCCAAGTGGCTCACCAACCTCCTCAAGTCCACTCCCAAAAACACCCCGGTCATCGTCGGCGTAACCGCAGAGCACCAATTTACCAAGTACACCAAGCGCGGCGTCAAGGACCACGGCTACGACTTCATCTCCCTCTGTGTTGGCTCTCACTGCCTCCTCTACCCTCTTCCCGGACAAGCTGACTCTTACAAAGCGAAGCAAAACCCTAGGCCCCTCTGCGACTTCTTCGCCAACCCTAGGGTTATCGCGGTGGGAATGGAGATCGAAAAGGTGAAGGCAAAGCTGGAGAAGCACCACGGGATCGAGCTGAAGAAGGCGTTGGACCTTAGGGCGATGGCAGAGGAAGGGATGAAGGAGGTAGGTCAGAAGGTGGATCTGTGGCGGTACAATCTTGACAAGTTGGCGAAGACGGTGCTGGGGAAGCACTTTGACGTGGAGAGGCCGGAAGAGAACCTGGACTGGTACGATGAAGACACCTCGTGCTGTTATTACAATGTGTATACGGATGAGAAGACAATGTTCATCACCATTGATACTTATCTTTGCCACCTCATTGGTTTCGAGCTGCATGGTATGATCCATGGACATAAAGCTGGTAAGAGCCAAGATTCTTGCAAGTCCAAGAAGAAGGTTAACAAGAAGAAGAACTCATGAGGTGCCTTTGATTTCTAAGATGCATGCATAGTTTGATTAGACTTTAGAGTAGTATATGACAGTGATTCGATCCTTGTTAATGATAGTAACTTTAAATCTTTCAATTCTTATCTGGATTTGGATATAAATTTTCATTATTTTATATGATTTAACGATATAGTGGCTTCAGTGGCGTTAATCATTTTTTTTTTCAGTTCTAATAATACAATGCTTAATGAACAATTCCACTTTAATTTTAGCATAATTAAAAAAGGAGTTACATATATAAAATTGTTTAAAATATTTTTTGGAAAAGTTTAGGAGGCAGCAGTTTTGTTGAATTTTGGCCAGCATGTAGCCAGCAGAGAAAGGTGAGTCATTGAATGAAAACTCACATCAATCTCACACTATTAGATCATCATTGATGATTATTTGATGGCTACCAATCACAAAAATTGTTGGCCCCCTAGCATTGCTCATATTTTTTTTAAAAGACGATCTTTTATTTTAATTAATCAAAATGCAACATAAATAAATATTAGGGCAAATCACCCAAATAAAATATTTGGATTCCAAAATTACGAAAATATAATTTTTATAATTTGGATACAAAAATACAATTTTTTACAAAATTATATAAATCACTGAAAAAATTTCACAATTTTTAAATACACATAAATAGTTGGAGGGTCTATTGTTGTTTATGTTCAGGTTGCATTTGACCAGAATAAAAAATGAACATAAACAGTAAAAGGCTCTAGCGGTTTTATGGTTGCACTGACCTGCACTTTACATACGAATCTAAAGTGAACAGTGTGATGT
>NC_029792.2:127074810-127076365 GCF_000816755.2 Arachis ipaensis | reverse complement strand
AATAATAAATATTCTATTAAAAAATACAGTAATATACATCAATAGACATAAAAAAAACCTCTAAACAAAAATATCCATACTATTAACCAGAAAAATAAATTATTGGATTCCCCTAAATCAATATCAAAATTATTGAATTTCCCTAAATCAAATTTTGAAACGTAAATATTCTCTTTTTACTATTATATAAATCGTTCCAGGGGCATGAGGATTATATAATACGTTAACCATGCTATCCAGAAACGATTTATGTATGAATGACCGGGGAGAATAAGGAGTAAATCGTTGCAGGCCATACAGGGTTATAGGTAACGCATAAATCGTCCCACCCTACAAAAATTCACGTCAGTTTGAGCTAAAACACAAAGGCTTGGCACGATTAACGTGTTAAAGCAAATCCTCTCAAGCCTGTCACGATTTATGTATAATAGGGTACTTTTATTTATAATATTTTAATTTAAATTATATCTATTTAAATTTTAACTTAAAAAATAAAAATATACTTTTTATAATTTTAATTATTAATTTATTAATAAGATTAAATTAAATTAAAAAAAAGAATACTAACAAATTATAATAAAAAGAGTACTAAATTTTAATATATAAATTTTTTTTCTATTAAAATTTAGTACTCTTTTCATTATAATTTGTCAGTATTCTTTTTTTTATTTAATTTAGTTTTTTAATGGAATTAATAATTAAAATTATAAAAAAATAATTAAAATTTATACAAAGTCAAATAAAAAATATGACAAAAACAATTCTATAAAAATTATGCATCAATAAAAATGATTAAAAAAAATCAACAACGAATACTAAAAATTTTATAAAAACTTAAATTTATGTTACTCAAAACAACATGAATTTATATTATTCAAAATTATATTTTTTAACACCTTTTGATATTTTTTAAAGAAAAAAAAATTAAATTTATATATTAAAATTTAGTATTCTTTTTATTATAATTTGTTAGTATTCTTTTTTTTTTTAATTTAATTTAATCTTATTAATAAAATTAATAATTGAAATTATAAAAAGTATATTTTTATTTTTTAAGTTAAAATTTAAATAGATATAATTTAAATTAAAATATTATAAATAAAAGTACCCTATTATACATAAATCGTGACAGGCTTGAGAGGATTTGCTTTAACATCAAGCCTTTGTGTTTTAGCTCAAACTGACGTGAATCTTTGTAGGGTGGGACGATTTATGCGTTACCTATAACCCTGTATGCACTGCAACGATTTACTCCTTATTCTCCCAGGTCATTCATACATAAATCGTTCCTGGGTTGTATGGTTAACGTATTATATAATCCTCATGCCCCTGGAACGATTTATATAATAGTAGAAAGAGAAAATTTACGTTTCAAAATTTGATTTAGGGGAATCCAATAATTTTGGTATTAGTTTATTTTATTTAAGTAAAAAACCCTATTATTTTTGAAACGGACAAAAATAACTTTAAAACACATAGAATAGAAGACAAAGTAACTCTCAAAAAATTAATAATTTTGACAAAAATAATAAATATTGATTGAACATGTTTAAAA
>NC_029792.2:127071357-127074509 GCF_000816755.2 Arachis ipaensis | reverse complement strand
TTTAAATACTGTTCAAATCAAAATATAATATATTTTTTGAAATATTAGTATTTAGATTAGACTTCTCTACTATAACAAAATTATAAAATGATAAATTGATTACCTTTAAATCAATAATTTTAGGATTTTATTTTTAAGAATACAAAAGTGAAAATAATGTACATACAATAAGAAATTGTATATATCTCTTCAATTTAGAAGAGAAACAGGCATATACTACTATATTTTTTATGATGAGAACAATTTTAATTACTATTAATGTAAAATAATTTACATCGTCAAGAGAAATAACAAAAAGACGCAGATCCAAATTTTTTTTGTAGCAAAAAAAATTATTTCAATAGCTTATCTAAATACTTTCTATAATTATTTGTAGAAAAGGGAAAACGGTGAGTGGTTAGTAGTTACAACGGCAAAACGAATCGTTTTGTATTTTCAGAGTGAGAAGTAGCGAAGCGAACAAAACAGAGTCTACACTGTATACTGTATGAAGTTTCCACCACCACCATCGCCATCTTCTTCTTCCACCATCACCTTGAAATTAGGGTTTTGCAGAGCTTAATTCTTCACTAACAATGCATTCGAGATCTAATATTTCGATTTTCTGAAATTCCAATTTTTCACTCATCACAATATCGCAATTGCTCCACTGCACTTTCGCCAACTGCCGAAATTGACCGAATTGGGCGATAACTTAATCCTTGATTGCTTCCCATTCTTATTTGTAGGTTTGATTTTTGATTTCGCGGTCT
This sequence comes from Arachis ipaensis, assembly GCF_000816755.2. Classification (NCBI taxonomy): domain Eukaryota; kingdom Viridiplantae; phylum Streptophyta; class Magnoliopsida; order Fabales; family Fabaceae; genus Arachis; species Arachis ipaensis. Next base: position 127,073,757 of record NC_029792.2, on the reverse strand, counting down.
ATTTGAGCTTAGATCTCGTCCAAACTTATGATTTTTTTTATTGCTCTGTTTCTGATTTTGATTATAATATCGTCGTGTAATGCTTTTGAGTTCTTGCCATTCTTGCAGGGATTGTATAATGGCAACCACTGCTTGTTTCATCATTGTTAGCAGAAATGATATTCCTATTTATGAAGCTGAAGTTGGAGTAGCTGCTAAAGTATGATTCTTTCCTCTCCTTTTTTTTATGCTAAAGTTTAAGAATGTATTTATTTATTTTTATGGTTAGAATCTAGATATTTGTCATTCAGACTATAGAAGTGGTTATTCATATGATTCAAGAGGTTCATTGATGGTTGAAAATGTTATGGAGGAGTTTAATTTACATAATAATTTGTTTTAATGAATTAATGTACAGGCTTATTTGAATAATTGAATCTCTTGCATTACTTGGTTTGTGTCATTTTGGAAAGAAGGGAATATCGTTCTTCCAAAATATTCATCGTTTGTGATCCTGTGTTACTCTATGACAGAGAGAGGATGCTGCTCAGCTGCATCAGTTTATCCTGCATGCTGCTCTCGATATTGTTCAGGACCTAGCGTGGACTACTAGCGCTATGTGAGTTACAAGTTGATACAGAATTCCATTTTAAATAAGAAAATTTGATCTTATGATTATCCTTTTTTGGTTGTGCACTGCTTTTATTTGTAATGTTCTTTTACTCAGCAGCTTATTTCTTAACATTCTTGATATAGGTACTTGAAATCGGTAGACAGGTTTAATGATCTGGTGGTCTCAGTATATGTCACAGCTGGTCATATCCTTTATTGAGAAGTATTTTATATTTGAGATAAAAACTATATTGCTCCTCTGATAACAAAAAAATTGTTGTTCTTTTATTTTCATATGATGAAGTACTGAGGAATTTAACTTTTAGAACTAACCATTTTCCTAGTGTGTATAGCTATACATTCTCTCTACCCTGAACTCCCTTGCCTAGGGGAACAAAATGGAAGAGCCAATGCACAATAGTGAAGAACTTTATAAACTTAATTGCACAAACTCTTTAAAGAATTTATGTTTTCTCTAATATTTTCCTTGACGCATCATACATACCCGTTTTATGTTGCTTCATGACTCTCGTAATGATGATGGCATTAAGAGCTTCTTTCAAGAGGTGCACGAACTTTACATAAAGGTAATCTACTTTTTCTTGTCACACTAGGCTATACCTTAATTCATAAAATCTTTCCTTGTTTTATTTGTTAATTAGTTTGATAATGTCAAAATCCTCTCAGTCATGTTCTTATTCTGTGAAAATTGCATCTCTCGAAATGTGAACATGAAACAGTTTTTGTTCTTGTTATGAATAAAAGAGTAAAAGTTACATTTGTATTAAATTGGTGAAACTCAACATAAATCATTGCAGATTTTTTCACAATAAAAGAATAAACTTATTGTTGCCATTTTTCTTTCTGGATTTATTGATGTTTTTTCCAATCAGTGTTTCAATATTTCATTGCAATAGACCCTATACTCTTATTTCCTTTACATACTTTGTAAATTACTTTGCATTAAAAGAGTGGATTTTCATAGATGTTTGCCAAATTTCATTTCTACCTTTCTCTAGTACAGGTGCTTTGTGCAGGAATCAGCATCCTGATAAATAAGTTTAGTTGTTTGGTTTTCAGCCAGAGAAATTATTCTTATACCCATTGTTCCTGGGATACTAAGTCGACGCACTCCCCTTCAACATTGGATTGGATGTGGATGTTGCTGTGGTGTCTAAGGAAGAATGGGTACTGATAACACAGCTGAACTTGGAAGTTGCTATCCTTTTGATTCAATGTTGAAGATGAATATGCTGATATTTGATATTTTTTCCCCTCGAAACTAAACTCGTCATATTTTATGGATTATCGAAATTGCAGACACTTCTTAATCCCCTGTACTTGCCTGGCTCCCGGATCACATCATCACATTTTGACACGAAAGTCCGAGCTCTTGCCCGAAAATATTTGTAGAGTCCACCAGCTAGCTCATAAGCATTGAGTCTGGATCTGACCCCTACCTTGTTCAATTCTCTTTGTTATCCCCTACAAGATTTGGCACAAAGGTTACATTTGGTGTTTGCCTGAAATGTTTGTGTACACAAGTCATTAGCGAAGATGGCTATGTTTGTTGACAAAAGCTGTTGGATTGCTAGTGCTACCATTTGTAATACATACTAATCAATCTTGTACTTTATGATCGAATATTTGTTTTTAAGTGGTAAAGTATTATATTTTGTTACATTGATTTCAAAATTATTGTCTATTTTAGATGAATATTAAGTTGTTTTTTAATTATGTTTCAAATTAAACTTTTTTTTCTTCTTTCTCCTCCTCTGATGCTTGGTTTTTTCTCCCCTTGTTTCTCTT
>NC_029792.2:127065071-127071310 GCF_000816755.2 Arachis ipaensis | reverse complement strand
GGATTTTTCTTCTTTGTCAGTTTCTTTCTTTCTTTCCTTCCTCTCTTCTTTTTCTTTCTTATATTTTTCATCTCCTTTTTTTTTCTCAACATGTTCTTCTTCTTTCTTCATTTTTTCCTAACTTTATCTTAATTATCTCATTTTCTCCCTAAAATTATAAAAAAGTAAAGGTTAACTTTAAAATTAAATTTACAAATTATTTACATGTATTACCAATTAAAAATTATCTTTTATTTATTAATTTAAATTTTTTAAAAAATAATTTTATAATATAATATTAAAATTTTGATGACTTAAAGATCTAAAGTTTAATCTTTATTGATTTCAAAAAAAATTCAGCATAAAGCATTAGAATTATTTATAACCATTTATATATTCCATCGAATCCGGTATCAAATTTTTTATTCTCTATTCGTTTTTGGCTTTTTGCACACATAATTTGTGTATACAGATGACGAAATATTATACACCTGAATAATTATATTCCGCATTCTTTACATCTTCATATTAAAACAAATTACATACTAATTAACGAAGCGTTTAATTAAGAAAATAATTTTTCAGAATAACAGTACAATAAAAATGAACCGTCAATCAATAATAATAACAATAAATGGTATATATATATATATATTTCCATGCCCAAGATTCTTGCAAGGAAATTAGAATTATTAGTTAGTTTAATGGTAAATAATAAAACTTAATATGTCAAAAACATTTTTTATTAGAGAAAATTCCACTCCCCTTCTCTACGAGATGTTAAAATGACACTCCCCTCCCCTCTATTTTATAAATATACATTTTCCTCCCTTCTAACTTTTAAAAAACCTTCTCTTTAATCCATTTTAAACTTGTTGTGTTAACTAATGTTAACTTTATCTATTTTTTTAAAAAAAAATATTTTTCAAAAAAATACCCATTAGCAAAAATTTTATTTTTTATCATTAAATTTTGCTTACCAAAATATCCTTTAATAAATTATTCTTTTATTGATAAAATTATATTTTAAAAAAATTTAATAATTATATTATTTTTTTTCTAAAATAGCTTTCAATAATTTTTTAATTATTAAATTGTGATTTTACTAAAATTTTTGTTAATGGATATTTTTTCAAAAAATAATTTATTTTTTCTTAAAAAATAGATAAAATTAACATTATTTAACACAAAACATTTAAAATAGATTAAAGAGGAAGTTTTTTAAAAGTTAGAAGGAAGGAGAATATACATTTATAAAATAGAGGGAAGGAGAATGTCATTTTAGTATCTCGCAGTAGAGGAGAGTAGAATTTTCTCTTTTTATTAAATATACCTCACATATTAATAAAAAATAAAATTTTTGCACAAATACATGCGCTAATTAGAGTATACATAAACATGGCAAATGAGAAAGGGGACGTTAGCATGTCAAACTACAAGACCTCCATAGTTGCCAAACGTGCGCTACTAGTCAACTCTATTGTTTATCTCTAATTAGTACTATCATCATAACAAGAGGATTAACAAAAGACTCTAGGGCTGCATCTAATTAAGTCATCAATAATAAATTGTGAAAGAGTAGAAAATGGATATATATATATATATATATAGAGGATTACTAGGGCCAGCAATTTTTGTGATTTGTAGCCATCAAATAGTCATCAAGATGGTTTTAATAATGTGAGATTGGTATAAAATTTCATCCAATGGCTCACTCTTCTTTGCTGATTATATGCTGGCAAGAATTTAACAAAGTTACTGGTCCCTAGACTTTTCTTTTCTATATATATATATATATATATATATATATATATTTGCTAATCATGTTTTAGTTTTTACAAAATTATTATGTATACATTAAAATTAATTATACATGTGTGTTGTTTATGTTAGAAGGAGAAGAGATTAGAGAAAATGATGTGTTTGCTATATATCTAATTATCTACTATATATACACCATTAATATACAATATAATGTACAATCTGTTTATAGGTGTTAAATAAATAAAAATATATCAAAAAGATAATTGTCTAATGAATTCAAAATTTAAATACATATACAAATATCAATTTAACTAATATTTGAATATTATTCAAATAAATTTATATATATTTAATGTATATTTTATATTTTATATTTTAATATGTATAATTTCAAATGGTTGATTCAGTGAACGATTTTAAGCTTGTGTATTTATATAGTTATAGTTTTTAATATATTTATTTTTTAAGAGAAATTGATAGAGAAAACTTCAAAACTCAATAGGTATACGTAGTTGTTTCTCTTATAAAAAGATTTAAATAAGTGTTGCCTGCCCTCACTAATAAAATCCACAATGAAATAATATGATAAGAGTGGTAGTATATCATAATTTAAGGTGCTTTTGTTTCGGAGTATTTTTTTAAAAATTAAAAATTAGTTTCTATATATTTGTTTAAATTTTGTGCACTGTTTTTATCTCTGCTAATTGAGAAGATCTTTTTTGAGTAATATTATACATTTAAATTTTTTTATAAACTAAGTTTAACAAAATTAAATAATAAAATTTAGAATAATATTAGTCATATTAATTTTTGTTATGTTAGACCAATTTAATTAGACTTTGTTAATAAAAAGATTTAGATGTATAGCATTATTTTTTTTTTTCGTTATTATATCTTTGCTTAAAAAAAGTCGTTGAGATTTACAATTAAAAATGATAATTTTAAAATTGAAAATAAATATAAATAGTCGATCACCTTATTAGAACATGTTCCTAACCACATAATTATATAAGAAGTAATAACAGCTATAACATTAAGCATATAACTTAAAAAACTATGCCCACCATATATAAGAATGTTGATCAGTTTTTATTATTAAATGCTACATATGATAAAGTATAGCAAGTATATATTAACTAGTAATGAAAACAAAGTCCTATTTTGTAGAATGTGCAATGAACTAATAAAATAGGAAGAATATCAAAAAGTAAATGTATTAGGAAGTGGTTAATGAGTTATAGTTCAAATGGCATAGTCTACTAAAAATATTAACTAGATTCATTTTGTTTTTTTTCTTTCATTTTTTTCTCTTTCTTATCTTTTTTTTTTATAAAAATATATTTTTAATTTTATATTGAATAAAAAGAGTTTATTTTCCCTAATTAAGTGGGTAAATTAATAAAATACTATCAGAACATTAGTAATTAGAGCCAATCAAATGAACGACAAACAAAATTGAAGTAAAAACACATATGTATATGTTATCGTCTTTTTATAATTTTACTAGAATGTCAAGTTAGATTTTAATCAAAAATATTATTTGTAAATTAAAATTAGTCACCAAATAAATAGAGAAAGTTTAGGGATCAATATTTTTATTAAAATTTAGCTAGTACTTAATCATAAAAAGAAAAGTGAATAATTTTATATTATTGGATAAAATCTCACACCATTAAAAACACTAATGATAACTAATTGATAGTTACAATTAGTGGAGCAATAGGAACAACAACAATAAAATAATTTATATAAATAAATTATTTAAAGATTAAATTTACACAAATACAATTTTTTGAAATAATTTACACTCATATTCTAAATAGTTTACCTGATTGAAGAATTACACGTTATTCGCGATAGACTGTAATAAATTACGTGTAAATCTTAAATCGTAGTAAGGTGGATTGCTCCTTATCTCCTCATCACTATCCACAATCATATCGACAGGTTCTTCATTCGAATCATCCTCTCACAATATATTTTCAACTCGATCCGGTTCACCGTCAACTACAAAATCAAGAATCATGCGAGGAGAACTAGTCATCCTAACTACAAAAGATGGAGATGCAACCAACGGACAAGCCGATGCAACTACGGGCATCAAACGATCAACTAGAAGCATCCCAACACAGTCGATTGAGGATTTAGAGCTGATGTCCCAGAAATGTCGACACCATCCTTCAACTTCGCATACAACTCGTGTATTCTCACTTTCGAAAAACTTTTCCGATAATAAAACAGAACATGCAGATCTTCGTCGGACGCTATCACAAACGTATTATACTTGTTCACACTATTTGACACAAGTGTAATAGGGATTCTGTAAAATAACTTTTTCACCTACTTGATCCATACACCCCGAACTTCTGCAGTATAATGATTTTTAATTAGATCTGACAAGATATTCGATGACTGGATAAAGACACTCAGGAATTTTCTATCAGTAAACTTTACACCCTCTCTTTTGCTTTTTTAAATTTTTCCAGAACAATGCATTAAAACTAAGAAACTCTCCTCATTAGACATTGTGAATTTGATACTCTACTTTACAATTATCTTCAACTGATATAGATAATGAATTCACATGTTCATAATCCGCTATAGATTACAGCAGATTATGCTTCACCACTCCTTCATAAATTGTGACAGGGTATAGTGATTTATTCCTTATGTTTTAGTGATAATTCGTGATAAAGTATAATAGATTATGCTTGTGTGTGTTTTAAACGTAATCTGTAATAGCCTGTAACGGATTACGTGTAATTCTTAAATCGTGATAGGATATCGCAGTTTACATAAAGTTCATTTAAAACATTAATGTAACCTATTTTAAAAAATTGTATTTGCATAAATTCTTAACCAAAATGATTTATTTATGTAAATTGTCTTTTAATTTATACGTTGAACTGGCTTGTAAATTTAAAGGTATTTAACACATAAAATCACTTTGCTTTAAAATGTTTATAGACATAAACCTAGATGATGAAAGGGTCGGAGTAAATATAAAAATTAATGAAGAATTAGAGAAACATTTACATAGGGCTATAGAAAATATTTCAGTTATAGTTTTCTACCATATGTCATCATGGTTTATATTTTGTTATCACATTGACAAGGATTTATGATTATTTTTTTAGGCAGTTTAAACATTATTCACCGACAAAAATGTGAGCACAAAAGCAAATATATGACACTAATAACGCGTTTTTACTTTTTATAATAATCCAGAAATATATATTGCTAAATATGGATGAAAGAACAAATAAATCAAAGTATAAAGAAATTAAAAAGACATGTTAGAGCAAGTTAGTGATTGACTTTGATAAGCTGTTTCACACTTTGGAGTTTGGAGTGCCCGAGCATTTTGCTTAATTGCTATCAATGTTGCTGCTGATGATGATCAGAGTCCTTATTATGGAGGCCACAACTCTCCCTACCACCCAGCTCCACAGGCGGCGCCACCCACACATGAACATGAACATGAACCTCACCCACCCTATCTCTATAAATCTCCTCCTCCTCCATCTTCATATATTTACAAGTCTCCACCACCTCCTCCATATTATTATAAGTCTCCTCCTCCACCTTCTCCTTCTCCACCACCTCCATATATCAACAAATCTCCTCCTCCTCCCTCTCCCTCTCCACCCCCACCATCACCTTCACCACCTCCACCATATATTTACAAGTCTCCTCCTCCACCATCACCTTCACCACCACCTCCATATTTCTACAAGTCTCCTCCACCACCATCCCCATCACCACCACCTCCTTATATCTATAAATCACCACCACCACCATCTCCATCACCACCACCACCATATGTCTACAAGTCTCCACCTCCTCCATCACCTTCACCACCTCCTCCATATATTTACAAGTCACCACCTCCACCTTCTCCGTCACCTCCTCCACCATATATTTACAAGTCTCCACCGCCACCTTCACCTTCACCTCCTCCTCCTTACATTTACAACTCTTCACCGCCTCCACCAAAGCAAGGCTATCTCTACACTTCACCTCCACCTCCTAAGTATTAAGCTTGTATGCATTAAAAGTGCTTTAATTTGAATTCTTTTAATAATACTATGTTCAACATTATTGTGGTTATAACAGGTTCTACGCCATATATATAAGGCAAGTAGAACCTAGTTATTATATATCAATGTATCCTTGTATTTCAATTGATTATCATATTTTCTTGAGAGCCTAATGCAATGTGACTAGAATTCTGTTTCATTCTTTGCATATGATCATAAGATCTCAGTTAAGTTCACGAACTTGTGAAACCAAAGTTTAGTTTGACAACAATATTATGATAATTAATAACCTAAGGATAAATTAAAAAAATGCAAATTTATTTTACTTTATATTTTTACAAACAATGCAAGCAGCAAAAGCTGAATCCCTCTAGTTTGGGTGGGGCGAGTTCGAAAGAGAAAATAAAATGAACGTTGAAGACACTTGCGCGCGCTATCATGGCAAATATTTATTTG
>NC_029792.2:127057508-127063913 GCF_000816755.2 Arachis ipaensis | reverse complement strand
CATAATGTGAAAAAGCTTACAAGATAATAATTTTTACTTGTTAATGATACAAGATAATGTGAAAAAGCTTTATCTGGTAAAGCGATAATCATCATGTTACAAATACTGTTTTTGAATATATAATAAATTCAGAAAATTCTGCGAAATTAACTAATAGTTAGCTCGCAAACACCTTACGTAATACTGGCTATATCCTTATAAAATAAAGGGTAAATTATCCCTGTGATATATACAGTAATTATTGATAAATTATCTTTTCATCAGAACTCCAAAATTTACGTTATCTTCTCTTTTTTTTTATATTTCTTTTGAAATTTGATAACAATGTCATTTTCATTATCTCCACCAAATACACCTCTTCCCTAATTTAAAAAAAAAAACTAATACATTGGTGGGAGCATATTAAACTATTATATTGTCATAAAAATATTAAATTATTATTCAGATAACAATAAGACAAAATAGAATAAATATTTTAATATTTACATTCGTCTCAAATATTAATTAATTATTTTATTATTTATGCCATTAATTACCTATAAGAATTTTATTCATGGTGCAAATTCATATCCGTCATATAAATTCATACCCTCTTGCTTCTCTCCAAACGTAATATCTTTTAATACGAAAAAAATCTTAAAAAGAAGAGAGCTGAAAAATTGATGGTTGTGTTTCGTTGAAATTGGAGATTAAAAATGTAAGAACAAGTTCAAAATCCTAACTTAATTGATTGGAAATGGTGATTTGATTTGAAAGGAATTAGAATTTTAAAATTGGAGAAGAAGAAGTGTATTTGGTAGGGATGATGAAAATGACATTATTATCAAGTATCAAGAGAAACATAACGTCAATTGAAAAGAAAAGAGAAAATAAGTGAATCTAATAAAAAGATAATTATCAATAATCACTGTATATATCACAAGGGTAATTTACCCTTTATTTTAGAGAGGGTATAGTAGAATTCACCAATAATTTTATATCAAAGAGATATTCAAGTTAAATTCCACTATTTTTTTTAATTTTCTATTGAATAAAAAGAGTTGATTTTCCCTAATTAAGTGGGTAAATTAATAAAATACTATCTGAAGAACATTAGTAATTAGAGCCAATCAAATGAACGAAAAACAAAATTGAAGTAAAAACACATATATGTATATATGTTATTGTCTTTTTATAATTCTACTAGAATGTCAACTTAAATTTTAATAAAAAATGCTATTTACATATTNGATTAAATTTACTCAAATATAATTTTTTAAAATAGGTTATATTCATGTCCTGAATGAATTTTATGTAAACCGCGACACCCTATCACGATTTAAAAATTATACGTAATTCACTATAGGTTATCGCGAATTACGTTCAAAACACACACAAGCATAATCCGTTGTACCCTATTACGAATTATGACTAAAATGCAAGCCATAAATCACTGCACCATATCGCAGTTCACTGCACCCTATCGCAGTTTATAAAAAAATGATGAAGTATAATCTGCTAAAAGCTGTCGCGATTTACGTGTTGTAACATTATAAAATTGTAATATATAGTCAACAACAGATTCTTTATTCGCTTGTGCGAGAAAAGTTTGGATTGAGAGAAAATTGCGAGAGAATTTTGAGATACCATATTCTAGTGAGACCATGATTGAAGAAAATCACTTGTACCAGCTGAATGATGTTGCTCATGGAAACATCAATGAAGAGGTTAATTTTTTTTTTTAACGATAAGAGTTGTCGTTGTATTAATAGATTACTTATAACTGTTTAAATATATAAATCTTTTATATTTGTCTTACTTAATATTTTTGTCGTTTTTGTATATTTAAAAGATTGGATAGATAACACGTATTTATGTATTTATTTTTTTTATTAGGATATTTTTATAAATAATTTATGGGTTAGGCTTTTATGTTTTAAAATTTTTATATTTTTTTCTCACCTAACATATATGCAGTTTTTGTATATTTAAAAGATCAGATAGATAACACGTATTTGTGTATCTGATTAGAATTTTTTTATAAATATTTTATGATTTAGGCTTGCATGTTTTAAAATTTTTATATTTTTAATTCTCACGTAACATTTATGTAGTTTTTGTATATTTAAAAGATTAGATAAAAAACACGCATTTGTATATTTAATTTGAAATCTAATTAGAATATTTTTTTAAATAATTTATGGTTTAGGCTTATATGTTTCAGAATTTTATTAGTGCGTAGTTATTTTTTTCATATAATGCATCCAGTTAGCTGTATTTATAGCGTTAGAAGACAATAGAATATGTCTTTGCATGACGAGATCATACCTTATATAAAAAGGGCTGGTTTGTATCCGTTGCTAAGCTGAACACTCATTGGTTCTGGGTGGATGAGCCTATAGTGAACACATTCGTTGAGAGATGGCGTCTTGATACGCACACCTTCCATATGCTGTTCGGAGAGTACACCATCACGCTGCAAGATGTGGCATATTAGTTGGGGTTTTTCGTTGATGAGAAGACTATTAGTGGGTGCCTTACTGACTTCGAATAGTTTATTGAGGATGGCAGACCAGCGTGGGAATAGTTTCAACCTTTCAGGCATTATTCGGCGATTGAGGTGCCGTTGCTAAAAAAAGTCAAGCAGATGACAATCCACTTCACATGGTTCCATGAGAAGTTTAGGGTGCTCCCAGTCGATGCAAGTGAAGATACGGCGTGTATATACGTCCGTGCTTACATTAATTATGATGCCACTATCCCCTCATGGTGGACTGCACACTAAGCATCCAACGGAGCAACTCGTCGTAGGATTCTTCCCAATCTTCATAGATCTTATCTATGTGCTATTGTCTTCTCCTTTACTAGCCAAACCTTTTTGTAAGTAGGTCTGAAACTATAGGTTGTTTCTGTAGCTTGTTGCAACACCTTTATTGTAACCGTAGCATCGGCTCTAACCAACAAAAAGATTCTTGCACAAATGAAGTGATAATCAAGTTGCTGGTAATAGCTTGAAATCGATGTAGTTAAGTAAGTGTGAGGTCCGTTGTACCTTCTCACCTCCCAGGTACCCTTTTATTGCCGAAGTGTAATTCGAAATCAAGTGCAACATTTACCAAACTCCTTACATTTTTCATGGTACTTAAGATTATTTGAATTGTACTCAACTCCTTAATGGATAGTACAACTCTTTAAATTCAACATAGCTTCCTCTTTATTCTAAAGTGGTTCTATCAATCTTTGACCCAAAAGTAGCATCTATATCCAGCTGTTGTCCTAAAGCTTCCAAGTTCAAGGTCGAAAAATGTGGAAGATGTTGTTGTTTGCCGAAACTTGATGGGTTATGCTGTGTAGGTGGATTGCTTCTTGTATCATCATCACTGTTTGCAACTATGTTGATAGGCTCTTCGTCCGAATCATCTTCTCGCATTGTATTTTCAACTCGATCCGGTTGACCATCAACTACAGAATAATGAATCATGTGAGAAGAATTAGCCATTCCAATTGCAAAAGATGGAGATGCAACCAACAAATAAGCCAGTACAATCACAGGCATCGAACTAGAAACACCCCCAACGCAATCGATTGAGGATTCAGAGCTAATGTCCTAGAACTATCGACACCATCCTCTAACGTCGCATACAACTCGTGTGTTTTCACTTTTGGAAAATTTTTTTCTTTGATAATGAAACAGAATCTACAGATCTTCGTCGGACGCTATCACAAAAGTATCATACTTCACAGTGTTTGACACAATTAGTACAATAGGGATCTTGTAAAATAACTTCTTCATCTATTTGGTCCCACACACCCCAAATTTCTGCAATATACTGATTTTTAGATCTAACAAGATATTCTATAACCGGATAAAGACACTCAAAGTTCTTTATTAGTAAACTTCACACCCTCTTTTTTTCGTTTTTGAATTTTTTAAGATCAATGCATTAGAGCTAAGAAACTCTCCTCACTAGACATTATGAATTTGACACTCTACTTCACAATTACCTTCAACTGATATATATAATGTATCCACCTGTTCATAATTCGCTATAGATTACAGTAGATTATGCTTCACCATTCCTTCATAAATCGCGACAAAGGTGTAGCGGTTTATGCCTTGCATTTTAGTCATAATTCGCAATAAAATACAATAGATTATGCTTGTGTATGTTTTAAACGTAATCTGTGATAACTTGTAGCATATTATGTATAATTCTCAAACTGTGGTAGGTGTTGTAGTTTACATAAAATTTATTTAAAATATGAATGTAACTTGTGTTAAAAAAATTGTTTTGTGTAAATTTTTACCCCAAATAATTTATTTATGTAAATTCATCTTTAGTTCTACTTTATTACCATATATCATCATGGTTTATATATTGTTAGCACATTGACAAGGATTTATGATTATTTTTTGAGGCAGTTTAAACATTATTGACCGACAAAAATGTGAGCACAAAAGCAAATATATGACACTAATAACGCGTTTTTATTTTTTATAATCCAGAAATATATTGCTAAATATGGATGAAAGAACAAATAAATCAAAGTATAAAGAAATTAAAAAGACAATAGTGATTGACTTTGATAAGCTGTTTCACACTTTAGAGTTTGGAGTGCCGCTAAAGAGAAATAATAACACTCTTGAATCTTGATACATATGCTACATACTAAGTACTAATTAATAAAACTGATTCTTCAAGACGTGCGTATGCCATCACCAACCCTCTCTAATAACCTTGACTCTGGAAAATGTGAACTACTTTCTTTTATGGAAGCCACATCAAGTTGATGAAAACTAATAAGAAGGCAGTGTATTAATGAATTAACAAATAATTGTTATAAGTCAACAAGGTATTGGATGCTTGCATTGCACTATATAAAGGGTTGCAATCCTCACTATATGCCAAGCAACAAAAATAAACCCTAAATATAATAGTTTTGTAGTAAGGGAAACAGGACTAATAAATTAGGGTTTAACACTTAATAAGAGTTAGTTGTTATGGGAACCTCAATGGCATGGAGGCACTTGCCTCCGCTAATTTATGCATTAGCATTTTGCTTAATTACTATCAATGTTGCTGCTGATGATGATCAGAGTCCTTATTATGGAGGCCACAACTCTCCCTACCACCCAGCTCCACAGGCGGCGCCACCCGCACACGAACATGAACATGAACCTCACCCACCCTATATATATAAATCTCCGCCTCCTCCATCTTCATACATTTACAAGTCTCCACCACCACCTTCTCCATCGCCACCTCCTCCATATTATTATAAGTCTCCTCCTCCACCTTCTCCTTCTCCACCACCTCCATATATCAACAAATCTCCTCCTCCTCCCTCTCCCTCTCCATCTCCTCCCTATTATTTTAAGTCTCCACCCCCACCATCACCTTCACCACCTCCACCATATATTTACAAGTCTCCTCCACCACCATCCCCATCACCACCACCTCCCTATATCTATAAATCACCACCACCACCATCTCCATCACCACCACCACCATATGTCTACAAGTCTCCACCTCCTCCATCACCTTCACCACCTCCTCCATATATTTACAAGTCACCACCTCCACCTTCTCCGTCACCTCCTCCACCATATATTTACAAGTCTCCACCGCCACCTTCACCTTCACCTCCTCCTCCTTACATTTACAACTCTTCACCGCCTCCACCAAAGCAAGCCTATCTCTACACTTCACCTCCACCTCCTAAGTATTAAGCTTGCATGCATTAAAAGTGCTTTAATTTGAATTCTTTTAATAATACTATGTTCAACATTATTGTGATTATAACAGGTTCTACGCCATATATATAAGGCAACTAGAACCTAGTTATTATATATCAATGTATCCTTATATTTCAATTGATTATCATATTTTCATGAAATCCTAACGCCATGTGATTAGAATTCTGTTTCATTCTTTGCATATGATCATAAGATCTAATTAAGTGAAGTTCACGAACTTGTGAAACAAAAGTTTAGTTTGATAACAATATTATGATAGTAACCTAAGGATAAATTAAAAAGATGCAAATTTATTTTACTTTATAATTTTACAAACAATGCAAGCAGCAAAAACTGAGTACTTCTAGTTTGGGTGGGGCGAGTTCGAAAGAGAAAATAAAATGAACGTTGAAGACACTTGCGCGCTATCATCGCAAATATTTATTTGAAAAGAGAAAGCGTACCGCACTTTATTAAAATTTGGCCAACACTTAATCAACAACAAAAAATGAGTAATCTCACATTAATAAATAAAATTTTACACTATTAAAAATATCAATAATAACTAATTAATAATTACAAATTATAAAATTTACTGTCTCTAACACTTCTTATTTAAAAAAATAAAAAAGTCAAACATATAATGTCAATAAAAAAAATTTAAAGTCAACAAATTTATTAAAATTTGA
>NC_029792.2:127056981-127057404 GCF_000816755.2 Arachis ipaensis | reverse complement strand
TTAAAAAAAAAAAAAAAAAATTAACTAATAGTTAGCTCGCAAACACCTTACATAATACTAGCTATATCCTTATACAATAATTTTATATCAAGGAGGTATTCAAGTCAAATTCCACTATTTTATCCATCTATATTTATAATTGATGTTTCAATAAGCTATTAACCGGAGAAACAAAACGGGCCTCCAACATATATATATATAGTTAGCAAATAGTTGAGTTATTGTTATTTCCTCTTTTTAGAGAAATGATGTTAATATTATTCTTTATTCATGTTTTTTTTAATAGCTTTTTTAACACCTTTTAAATGGAACCATATACTTATTAAAAATATAATTATTTATCTTATCTTTTTTTTATCAATTTAAATTTTTAAAAAGAATAATTTTATGATATAATATTAAAGTTATATTACCAAAAAATTT